>NW_024608204.1:27500-35000 GCF_018296145.1 Oncorhynchus tshawytscha
CCAAGCTACTGCCCCTTACCTGGGAAAGCACCGAACAACAGACAGGGACGTTGGACCATCGAAGAGGCGCACTCTGCCACAGTGTGTTATATGTGCAAAAGTACTATCTCACAACTCAATGAAACCTTCACCCTTGAGCAGACATTTAGAAACAAAATATGACAATTTGAAAAACTAAGCTACAGGAGTTTTTTGAGTGAGATTTTTAAGCGACTTTCGAGTAGTAAGACAAGTATAAAAACAACAGATACCATTAATATGAAGGGGCTAGAAGCGTTTTATATGGTGAGCTACCGAGTGGCTGGGACAGGCAAGACCCACACTATTGTGGAGGACTTCATTATTCCTGCTCCCGTGGATATTCTGGGACAATACTGGGTGGAAAAGGCCCAGAAAACTATACAGACAATGTCTTCATCAAACAACACTGTTTCACCATGCATCACTGCTCCTCCAACTCAAACTGTAAATACAAAATCAAATGTAATTTATTTATATAGCCCTTCGTACATCAGCTGATATCTCAAAGTGCTGTACAGAAACCCAGCCTAAAACCCCAAACAGCAAGCAATGCAGGTGTAGAAGCACAGTGGCTAGGAAAAACTCCCTAGAAAGGCCAGAACCTAGGAAGAAACCTAGAGAGGAACCAGGCTCTGAGGGTGGCCAGTCCTCTTCTGGCTGTGCCGGGTGGAGATTATAACAGAACATGGCCAAGATGTTCAAATGTTCATAAATGATCAGCATGGTCGAATAATAATAAGGCAGAACAGTTGAAACTGGAGCAGTAGCACGGTCAGGTGGACTGGGGACAGCAAGGAGTCATCATGTCAGGTAGTCCTGGGGCATGGTCCTAGGGCTCAGGTCCTCCGAGAGAGAGAAAGAAAGAGAGAATTAGAGAGAGCATATGTGGGGTGGCCAGTCCTCTTCTGGCTGTGCCGGGTGGAGATTATAACAGAACATGGCCAAGATGTTCAAATGTTCATAAATGACCAGCATGGTCAAATAATAATAATCACAGTGGTTGTCGAGGGTGCAGCAAGTCAGCACCTCAGGAGTAAATGCCACAGCTATGATACTACGTAGCCTGACTCAGTGTGTTGGTGTTTTCTCCTCCATCTCTCTGTGAACTAGCAGTTATGTTTAAACTACGTAGCAGCTATGATAGGCTCTGAGCCTGACCCAGTGTTGGGTGTTTTCTGTGTGGGTAGTAGGCTCTGTGAAGCCATGTTATGGTTTATACTGAGTGGGTATTAGGCTCTGTGATGCCATGTTATAGTTTATACTGAGTGGGTGGTAGGCTCTGAAGCCATGTTATGGTTTATACTGAGTGGGTGGTAGGCTCTGTGAAGCCATGTTATGGTTTATACTGAGTGGGTAGTAGGCTCTGTGAAGCCATGTTATGGTTTATACTGAGTGGGTGGTAGGCTCTGTGAAGCCATGTTATGGTTTATACTGAGTGGGTGGTAGGCTCTGTGAAGCCATGTTATGGTTTATACTGAGTGGGTGGTAGGCTCTGAAGCCATGTTATGGTTTATACTGAGTGGGTATTAGGCTCTGTGAAGCCATGTTATGGTTTATACTGAGTGGGTATTAGGCTCTGTGAAGCCATGTTATAGTTTATACTGAGTGGGTAGTAGGCTCTGTGAAGCCATGTTATAGTTTATACTGAGTGGGTAGTAGGCTCTGTGAAGCCATGTTATAGTTTATACTGAGTGGGTAGTAGGCTCTGTGAAGCCATGTTATGGTTTATACTGAGTGGGTGGTAGGCTCTGTGAAGCCATGTTATGGTTTATACTGAGTGGGTATTAGGCTCTGTGAAGCCATGTTATGGTTTATACTGAGTGGGTATTAGGCTCTGTGAAGCCATGTTATGGTTTATACTGAGTGGGTGGTAGGCTCTGTGAAGCCATGTTATGGTTTATACTGAGTGGGTAGTAGGCTCTGTGAAGCCATGTTATGGTTTATACTGAGTGGGTATTAGGCTCTGTGAAGCCATGTTATGGTTTATACTGAGTGGGTGGTAGGCTCTGTGAAGCCATGTTATGGTTTATACTGAGTGGGTAGTAGGCTCTGTGAAGCCATGTTATGGTTTATACTGAGTGGGTAGTAGGCTCTGTGAAGCCATGTTATAGTTTATACTGAGTGGGTAGTAGGCTCTGTGAAGCCATGTTATGGTTTATACTGAGTGGGTAGTAGGCTCTGTGAAGCCATGTTATGGTTTATACTGAGTGGGTAGTAGGCTCTGTGAAGCCATGTTATGGTTTATACTGAGTGGGTAGTAGGCTCTGTGAAGCCATGTTATGGTTTATACTGAGTGGGTGGTAGGCTCTGTGAAGCCATGTTATGGTGGTTTATACTGAGTGGGTAGTAGGCTCTGTGAAGCCATGTTATGGTTTATACTGAGTGGGTAGTAGGCTCTGTGAAGCCATGTTATGGTTTATACTGAGTGGGTAGTAGGCTCTGTGAAGCCATGTTATGGTTTATACTGAGTGGGTAGTAGGCTCTGTGAAGCCATGTTATGGTTTATACTGAGTGGGTAGTAGGCTCTGTGAAGCCATGTTATGGTTTATATTGAGTGGGTATTAGGCTCTGTGAAGCCATGTTATGGTTTATACTGAGTGGGTGGTAGGCTCTGTGAAGCCATGTTATGGTTTATACTGAGTGGGTCGTAGGCTCTGTGAAGCCATGTTATGGTTTATACTGAGTGGGTAGTAGGCTCTGTGAAGCCATGTTATGGTTTATATTGAGTGGGTAGTAGGCTCTGTGAAGCCATGTTATGGTTTATATTGAGTGGGTAGTAGGCTCTGTGAAGCCATGTTATGGTTTATATTGAGTGGGTCGTAGGCTCTGTGAAGCCATGTTATGGTTTATACTGAGTGGGTAGTAGGCTCTGTGAAGCCATGTTATGGTTTATATTGAGTGGGTCGTAGGCTCTGTGAAGCCATGTTATAGTTTATACTGAGTGGGTAGTAGGCTGTGAAGCCATGTTATGGTTTATACTGAGTGGGTATTAGGCTCTGAAGCCATGTTATGGTTTATACTGAGTGGGTATTAGGCTCTGTGAAGCCATGTTATGGTTTATACTGAGTGGGTAGTAGGCTCTGTGAAGCCATGTTATGGTTTATATTGAGGGGGGTCGTAGGCTGTGGTGTAATGGTTCATGCTCTGTGAAGCCATGTTAGTATCATAGCTGTGTTCTTGTATCTCTGTCACCCTCTTTTCCATGTTAGAGAAGAGAGGAGACAGGCTCCCAGTCAGCCAGCCAGCCCTATCCCATCCGCTAGTCTCTCTCCACCAGTTCCTTTCCAGACCCTTCCTCACTGTGAACCGCATGGTGGGCGAGCCGCAAGCTTTGGGGGTCCATGCGCCTGTCATCGATGTTATTTGTTTTTAAATGTAATACATCAAATCAAATCAAATCAAATGTATTTATATAGCCCTTCTTACATCAGCTGATATCTTATAAGTGCTGTAGGCTCAGAAACCCAGCCTAAAACCCCTGCAAGCAATGGGTGTAGAAGCACGGCTCTAGAAGCATAAATTATTTTACAGTAACCCTCCAAAAAGTCATTCCCTAAACATATTTCATTTCCATTTGTACTAGGAAGCTGAAGGGTTAGCTTCAGGAAGGGAAAAAAATGAACAAGACAAAACATATGGGTTGAAGGTATAAGATGATATGGGGTCAAGGCTACAAACGGCGCCGGTGAAATGACCGGTGTTGACTCAGGGTTTCAAACGAACATATCAGACGGAGAGTCTAATGCTTCTCAGGTCGTTCTTTATGAGTTTTAGTTTAGAAAAACCACCTCTCAGCAGAAGCGACAGTTACAGGATGGTAAAAAAAACAGCGGGATTACCATAGCAACATCAGGGAAACTGGGCAGAAGGCAGGAGGGCTTCAAATAGAGCAGATCTGCAATATCTTTCATTGAGCTTCTCGTTCTCCTTAATTGCTGAAGAGATGAACCGTACAGGAAGCTCTGGGAACAGGTCTCTGAAGATACTGTTCAACACGTCCCAGGAAGAGATGAACCGTACAGGAAGCTCTGGGACAGGTCGTCTGGATACTGTCCTCAACACACTACAGGAAGAGATGAAGGCTCTGTGAAGCCTGGGACAGGTCGTCTGGATACTGACAGACATGGTACAGGAAGAGATGAACCGTACAGGAAGCTCTGGGAACAGGTTGTCTGGATACTGTCTCAACACGCCCCAGGAAGAGATGAACGTACAGGAAGCTCTGGGACAGGTCTTCTGGATACTGTCCTCAACACACTACAGGAAGAGATGAACCGTACAGGAAGCTCTGGGACAGGTCGTCTGGATACTGGACAGACATGGTACAGGAAGAGATGAACCGTACAGGAAGCTCTGGGACAGGTCGTCTGGATACTGTCCTCAACACACTACAGGAAGAGATGAACCGTACAGGAAGCTCTGGGACAGGTCGTCTGGATACTGTCCTCAACACGTTCCAGGAAGAGATGAACCGTACAGGAAGCTCTGGGAACAGGTCGTCTGGATACTGGACAGACACGGTACAGGAAGAGATGAACCGTACAGGAAGCTCTGGGACAGGTCGTCTGGATACTGGACAGACACGGTACAGGAAGAGACGAACCGTACAGGAAGCTCTGGGAACAGGTCGTCTGGATACTGGACAGACAATACATTACCAGATGCAATCAGATTATCATCTTTAACAGAAAACATTTTGTTGAGGGCTTTGAACAACAACAAAAAAAGGTTGTTTTGATATTTTGATGATAGTGGTGAACCAGTGTATGAGTTCTGTGGTTACAATATCAACTGTCCCTTATCTCTCTGGTATACCTTGATACGCGTCATTCAGACCACGTTTAAATCCTGTCCAGCACAATGGCATCTAATGCACAATGTCTGGAAAAACGGTCTGGGTTGGGAAAAAGTTAGTATAGAAAACAGTCAGGCCCACAACCTGGACCTCAAAGCCTTGGAGAAAACAGTCAGGCCCACAGTCTGGACCTCAAAGCCTTGGTGAAAACAGTCAGGCCCACAACCTGGACCTCAAAGCCTTGGTGAAAACAGTCAGGCCCACAACCTGGACCTCAAGGCCTTGGTGAAACAGTCAGGCCCACAGTCTGGACCTCTAGGCCTTGGTGGTAGTCAGGCCCCAGTCTGGACCACAAAGCCTTGGTGAAAACAGTCAGGCCCCAGTCTGGACCACAAAGCCTTGGTGAAAACAGTTAGGCCCACAGTCTGGACCAAAAAGCCTTGGTGAAAACAGTCAGGCCCACAGTCTGGACCACAAGCCTTGGTGAAAACAGTCAGGCCCACAGTCTGGACCACAAGGCCTTGGTGAAAACAGTCAGGCCCCCAGTCTGGACCACAAAGCCTTGGTGAAAACAGTCAGGCCCACAGTCTGGACCACAAGGCCTTGGTGAAAACAGTCAGGCCCCCAGTCTGGACCTCCAGGCCTTGGTGAAAACAGCCAGGCCCCCAGTCTGGACCACAAGGCCTTGGTGAAACAGTCAGGCCCACAGTCTGGACCACAAAGCCTTGGTGAAAACAGTCAGGCCCACAGTCTGGACCACAAGGCCTACAGTGAAAACAGTCAGGCCCCCAGTCTGGACCTCCAGGCCTTGGTGAAAACAGTCAGCCCCCCCCAGTCTGGACCTCCAGGCCTTGGTGAAAACAGTCAGGCCCACAGTCTGGACCACAAAGCCTTGGTGAAAACAGTCAGGCCCACAGTCTGGACCTCAAAGCCTTGGTGAAAACAGTCAGCCCCCAGTCTGGACCTCCAGGCCTTGGTGAAAACAGTCAGGCCCACAGTCTGGACCTCAAAGCCTTGGTGAAAACAGTCAGCCCCCAGTCTGGACCTCCAGGCCTTGGTGAAAACAGCCAGGCCCCCAGTCTGGACCACAAGGCCTTGGTGAAAACAGTCAGGCCCACAGTCTGGACCACAAAGCCTTGGTGAAAACAGTTAGGCCCACAGTCTGGACCACAAGCCTTGGTGAAAACAGTCAGGCCCACAGTCTGGACCACAAAGCCTTGGTGAAAACAGTCAGGCCCCAGTCTGGACCACAAAGCCTTGGTGAAAACAGTCAGGCCCCCAGTCTGGACCTCAAAGCCTTGGTGAAAACAGTCAGGCCCACAGTCTGGACCACAAAGCCTTGGTGAAAACAGTTAGGCCCACAGTCTGGACCACAAAGCCTTGGTGAAAACAGTCAGGCCCACAGTCTGGACCACAAAGCCTTGGTGAAAACAGTTAGGCCCACAGTCTGGACCACAAAGCCTTGGTGAAAACAGTCAGGCCCACAGTCTGGACCACAAGGCCTTGGTGAAAACAGTCAGCCCCCAGTCTGGACCTCCAGGCCTTGGTGAAAACAGTCAGGCCCACAGTCTGGACCACAAAGCCTTGGTGAAAACAGTCAGGCCCACAGTCTGGACCTCAAAGCCTTTGTGAAAACAGTCAGCCCCAGTCTGGACCTCCAGGCCTTGGTGAAAACAGTCAGGCCCACAGTCTGGACCTCAAAGCCTTGGTGAAAACAGTCAGCCCCCCAGTCTGGACCTCCAGGCCTTGGTGAAAACAGCCAGGCCCCCAGTCTGGACCACAAGGCCTTGGTGAAAACAGTCAGGCCCACAGTCTGGACCACAAAGCCTTGGTGAAAACAGTCAGGCCCACAGTCTGGACCACAAGGCCTTGGTGAAAACAGTCAGGCCCACAGTCTGGACCACAAAGCCTTGGTGAAAACAGTCAGGCCCCCAGTCTGGACCACAAAGCCTTGGTGAAAACAGTCAGGCCCCCAGTCTGGACCTCAAAGCCTTGGTGAAAACAGTCAGGCCCACAGTCTGGACCACAAAGCCTTGGTGAAAACAGTTAGGCCCACAGTCTGGACCACAAAGCCTTGGTGAAAACAGTTAGGCCCACAGTCTGGACCACAAAGCCTTGGTGAAAACAGTTAGGCCCACAGTCTGGACCACAAAGCCTTGGTGAAAACAGTCAGGCCCACAGTCTGGACCACAAAGCCTTGGTGAAAACAGTCAGGCCCCAGTCTGGACCACAAAGCCTTGGTGAAAACAGTCAGGCCCCCAGTCTGGACCACAAGGCCTTGGTGAAAACAGTCAGGCCCACAGTCTGGAGCCTTGGTGAAAACAGTCAGGCCCCCAGTCTGGACCACAAAGCCTTGGTGAAAACAGTCAGGCCCCCAGTCTGGACCACAAAGCCTTGGTGAAAACATTTGCACACACAAAAAAAGGACTTCAGGATACCAGGGAGTCTCTCAAGCTGGATTTAATTTGATTGAATTGAATTCACCTTGAATACTGCAGCCCATTGTGTAGGCTTTTAGCCAGACAAAACCCTGCTGAGTTCAACAAGAAATAGTGTCTGGATTTATCTTCAAGCTGACTACTTGCTTCCTCATTGTTAGGCTATTTGATTAATGTTTATCAAAAAAGGGTATATAGCTATAGATAGTACATTGCATCATGAAACAAACCCTACTAAGCTTGTGT
>NW_024608204.1:45000-53245 GCF_018296145.1 Oncorhynchus tshawytscha
CTGACTGTTTCTACATGTAGGGTGGTCTGACTGTTCCTACATGTAGCATGTAGGGTGGCCTGACTGTTCCTACATGTAGCATGTAGGGTGCCTGACTGTTCCTACATGTAGGGTGGCCTGACTGTTCCTACATGTAGCATGTAGGGTGGACTGAATGTTCCTACATGTAGGGTGGCCTGACTGTTCCTACATGTAGGGTGGTCTGACTGTAGGCCACCCTACATTCTACATATAGGAACAGTCTGGCCACCCTACATGCTACATATAGGAACAGTCAGGCCACCCTACATGCTACATATAGGAACAGTCTCAATGGTGACTTTAAAACAGTTAGTGAAATGGCTGTGATCATCTCTCTGTTCTCCAGTAGTGTACCCTAATTCCTATGGGCTCTGGTCTACAGTATCAGATGTGATATCAGAAAAACTGAGGATAAATCAACAACATTGTGTTTACAATAGCTAATTTACAGAGTGGAAAGACTGAAGCCTGTTCAGAATACAAATATTTCAATATGTGCATCCTGTTTGCAACAAGGAACTAAAGTAATACTGGAAAAAGTAAGGCAACGCAATTAACTTTTTTTGTCCTGAATACAAAGTGTTATGTTTGGGGCAGATCTAATATACACATTACTGTGTACCACTTTCCATATTTTCAAGCATAGTGGTGGCTGCATCATGTTATGGGCTTTTCCTCGTAATCGAGGAAATATTGTATAATCCAGGTATGCAAAGCTCTTAGTCTTACCCAATAAGAATCACAGCTGAATACTTCATCTAATTGAGGAATATTCGCTCTCTCCCCGTCTCTCTCTCTCTCTCTCTCTTTCTCTTCTCTCCCTCCCTCCCTCCCTCCCTCCCTCCCTCCCTCCCTCCCTCCCTCCCTCCCTCCCTCCCTCCCTCTCTCTCTCTCTCTCTCTCTCTCTCTCACTCTCTCTCAAAGCTCTTCGTCTTACCCAATAAGAATCACAGCTGAATACTTCATCTAATTGAGGAATATTCGCTCTCTCCCCGTCTCTCTCTCTCTCTCTCTCTCTCTCTTTCTCTTCCTCCTCCCTCCCTCCCTCCCTCCCTCCCTCCCTCCCTCCCTCCCTCCCTCCCTCCCTCCCTCCCTCCCTCCCTCCCCTCCCTCCCTCCCTCCCCTCCCTCCCTCCCTCCTCTCCTCCCTCTCTCTCTCTCTCTCTCTCTCTCTCTCTCACTCTCTCTCAAAGCTTTTAGTCTTACCCAATAAGAATCACAGCTGAATACTTCATCTAATTGAGGAATATTCCTTACTTTTTAAGAAATGGTAGAATTTCTTTCCCCACTTTGACATAAGACTGAATTCTATGGCTATGATTTCCTCTCTCCCTTATGCAACACACACACACACACACACACACACACACACACACACACACACACACACACACACACACACATACACACACATACACACACATACACACACACACACACACACACACACGGCTCTAGCATGTTATGTCAGTCCTCAGTTCCGTGCTCCACCCCTCCCCTGTTCCCCAGCTAAACTGGGCAGAACGCTGTAAATAGACATCAATCTGAACATTCTTCAACTTTTGTCCCCGGAACGCTTCCTGTAGAACTCTTGGATGGCCGGCCAATGGGGTCAATGACTTGACGAACACACTCCAGGCCAGACCACATCCTCATAGAGCTGAGACAGAGCACACCTCAACAGAGACCAAGAGAGACCGAGAGAGACAGATAGAGAGAGAGACAGACAGAGAGAGAGAGTGTGACAGAGAGAGAGAGACAGAGAGAGACAGAGAGAGAGATGAGGAGAGAGACAGACGAGGAGAGAGAGAGAGAGAGAGAGAGAGAGAGAAGGGGAGAGAGAGAGAAGGGGAGAGAGAGAGAAGGGGAGAGAGAGAGACGGCAAGAGGGAGACAGGGAGAGAGAGAGGTGGCAAGAGAGAGAGAGAGACAGGGAGAGAGAGAGAGAGACGGGGAGAGAGATGAGGAGAGAGACAGACGAGAGAGAGAGAGAGAGAGAGAGAGAGAGAGAGAGAGAGAGAGAGAGAGAGAGAGAGAGAGAGAGAGAGAGAGAGAGAGAGAGAGAGAGGGCAAGAGAGAGACAGGGAGAGAGAGAGAAGGGGAGAGAGAGAGAGAGAAGGGGAGAGAGATGGGGAGAGAGAGACGGGGAGAGAGAGACGGGGAGAGAGAGAGGAGGGGAGAGAGATGGGGAGAGAGAGACGGGAGAGAGAGTGAAGGGGAGAGAGAGAGAGAGAGAGAAGGGGAGAGAGAGAGAAGGGGAGAGAGAGAGAGAGAAGGGGAGGGAGAGAGATGGCAAGAGAGAGACAGAGAGAGAGAGAGAGAGAGAGAGAGAGACCAAGAACACACACTCCAGTCCATAGAGATGCAGAGTTAGAGACTGAGATACTGAGCGTTGGAGACTGAGATACTGAACGTTAGAGACTGAGCGTTAGAGACTGAGCGTTAGAGACTGAGAGACTGAGCATTAGAGACTGAGAGTTAGAGACTGAGACGGAGAGTTAGAGACTGAGAGACTGAGAGACTGAGCGTTAGAGACTGAGACGGAGAGTTAGAGACTGAGATACTGAGCGTTAGAGACTGAGATACTGAGCGTTAGAGACTGAGCGTTAGAGGCTGAGCGTTAGAGACTGAGAGACTGAGCGTTAGAGACTGAGAGTTAGAGACTGAGACGGAGAGTTAGAGACTGAGATACTGAGCGTTAGAGACTGAGATACTGAGCGTTAGAGACTGAGCATTAGAGGCTGAGCGTTAGAGACTGAGATACTGAGCGTTAGAGACTGAGCGTTAGAGGCTGAGCGTTAGAGACTGAGAGACTGAGCGTTAGAGACTGAGCGTTAGAGACTGAGACGGAGAGTTAGAGACTGAGTTATTGAGCGTTAGAGACTGAGAGACTGAGCGTTAGAGACTGAGCGTTAGAGACTCTGAGACTGAGCGTTAGAGACTGAGAGACTGAGCGTTAGAGACTGAGATACTGAGCGTTAGAGACTGAGATACTGAGAGTTAGAGACTGAGATACTGAGCGTTAGAGACTGAGCGTTAGAGACTGAGCGCTAGAGACTGAGAGTTAGAGACTGAGAGACTGAGAGACTGAGCGTTAGAGACTGAGCGTTACAGACTCTGAGACTGAGCATTAGAGACTGAGAGACTGAGATACTGAGCGTTAGAGACTGAGACGGAGAGTTAGAGACTGAGAGACTGAGCATTAGAGACTGAGAGACTGAGAGTTAGAGACTGAGAGACTGAGCGTTAGAGACTGAGAGCCTGAGAGTTAGAGACTGAGAGAATGAGCGTTAGAGACTGAGATACTGAGCGTTAGAGACTGAGATACTGTGCGTTATAGACTGAGAGACTGAGCTTTAGAGACTGAGAGACTGAGCGTTAGGGACTGAGTGTTAGAGACTGTGAGACCGAGAGTTAGAGCCTGAGAGTTAGAGACTGAGAGACTGAGCGTTAGAGACTGAGAGCCTGAGAGTTAGAGACTGAGAGACTGAGCATTAGAGACTGAGTGTTAGAGACTGAGAGACAGAGAGTTAGAGACTGAGAGACTGAGCGTTAGAGACTGAGTGTTAGAGACTGAGAGACTGAGTGTTAGAGACTGAGAGACTGAGCGTTAGAGACTGAACGTTAGAGACTGAGAGACTGAGAGACTGAGTGTTAGAGACTGAGAGACTGAGCGTTAGAGACTGAACGTTAGAGACTGAGAGACTGAGCGTTAGGGACTGAGAGTTAGAGACTGAGAGTTAGAGACTGAGAGTTAGAGACTGAGCGTTAGAGACTGGGAGACTGAGCGTTAGAGACTGAGTGTTAGAGACTGAGAGACTGAGTGTTAGAGACTGAGAGACTGAGCGTTAGAGACTGAACGTTAGAGACTGAGAGACTAAGCGTTAGAGACTGAGAGTTAGAGACTGAGAGTTAGAGACTGAGCGTTAGAGACTGAGCGTTAGAGACTGAGAGACTGAGCGTTAGAGACTGAGATACTGAGCGTTAGAGACTGAGCGTTAGAGACTGAGATACTGAGCGTTATAGACTGAGATACTGAGCGTTTTAGACAGAGACTGAGCTTTAGAGACTGAGAGACTGAGCGTTAGAGACTGAGTGTTAGAGACTGAAAGACTGAGAGTTAGAGACTGAGAGACTGAGCGTTAGAGACTGAGAGACTGAGCGTTAGAGACTGAGAGCCTGAGAGTTAGAGACTGAGAGACTGAGAGTTAGAGACTGAGAGACTGAGCGTTAGAGACTGAGCGTTAGAGACTGAACGTTAGAGACTGAGAGAGTGAGCGTTCGAGACTGAGAGTTAGAGACTGAGAGTTAGAGACTGAGACGGAGAGTTAGAGACTGAGAGACTGAGAGACTGAGCGTTAGAGACTGAGACGGAGAGTTAGAGACTGAGATACTGAGCGTTAGAGACTGAGATACTGAGCGTTAGAGACTGAGCGTTAGAGGCTGAGCGTTAGAGACTGAGAGACTGAGCGTTAGAGACTGAGAGTTAGAGACTGAGACGGAGAGTTAGAGACTGAGATACTGAGCGTTAGAGACTGAGATACTGAGCGTTAGAGACTGAGCGTTAGAGGCTGAGCGTTAGAGACTGAGAGACTGAGCGTTAGAGACTGAGCGTTAGAGACTGAGACGGAGAGTTAGAGACTGAGTTATTGAGCGTTAGAGACTGAGAGACTGAGCGTTAGAGACTGAGCGTTAGAGACTCTGAGACTGAGCGTTAGAGACTGAGAGACTGAGCGTTAGAGACTGAGATACTGAGCGTTAGAGACTGAGATACTGAGCGTTAGAGACTGAGCGTTAGAGACTGAGCGCTAGAGACTGAGAGTTAGAGACTGAGAGACTGAGCGTTACAGACTCTGAGACTGAGCATTAGAGACTGAGAGACTGAGATACTGAGCGTTAGAGACTGAGACGGAGAGTTAGAGACTGAGAGACTGAGCATTAGAGACTGAGAGACTGAGAGTTAGAGACTGAGAGACTGAGCGTTAGAGACTGAGAGCCTGAGAGTTAGAGACTGAGAGAATGAGCGTTAGAGACTGAGATACTGAGCGTTAGAGACTGAGATACTGAGCGTTATAGACTGAGAGACTGAGCTTTAGAGACTGAGAGACTGAGCGTTAGAGACTGAGTGTTAGAGACTGTGAGACCGAGAGTTAGAGCCTGAGAGTTAGAGACTGAGAGACTGAGCGTTAGAGACTGAGAGCCTGAGAGTTAGAGACTGAGAGACTGAGCATTAGAGACTGAGTATTAGAGACTGAGAGACAGAGAGTTAGAGACTGAGAGACTGAGCGTTAGAGACTGAGTGTTAGAGACTGAGAGACTGAGTGTTAGAGACTGAGAGACTGAGCGTTAGAGACTGAACATTAGAGACTGAGAGACTGAGAGACTGAGTGTTAGAGACTGAGAGACTGAGCGTTAGAGACTGAACGTTAGAGACTGAGAGACTGAGCGTTAGAGACCGAGAGTTAGAGACTGAGAGTTAGAGACTGAGCGTTAGAGACTGGGAGACTGAGCGTTAGAGACTGAGATACTGAGCGTTAGAGACTGAGTGTTAGAGACTGAGAGACTGAGCGTTAGAGACTGAACGTTAGAGACTGAGAGACTAAGCGTTAGAGACTGAGAGTTAGAGACTGAGAGTTAGAGACTGAGCGTTAGAGACTGAGCGTTAGAGACTGAGATACTGAGCGTTAGAGACTGAGCGTTAGAGACTGAGAGACTGAGCGTTAGAGACTGAGATACTGAGCGTTATAGACTGAGATACTGAGCGTTTTAGACAGAGACTGAGCTTTAGAGACTGAGAGACTGAGCGTTAGAGACTGAGTGTTAGAGACTGAAAGACTGAGAGTTAGAGACTGAGAGACTGAGCGTTAGAGACTGAGAGACTGAGCGTTAGAGACTGAGAGCCTGAGAGTTAGAGACTGAGAGACTGAGCATTAGAGACTGAGTGTTAGAGACTGAGAGACTGAGAGTTAGAGACTGAGAGACTGAGCGTTAGAGACTGAACGTTAGAGACTGAGAGAATGAGCGTTAGAGACTGAGATACTGAGCGTTAGAGACTGAGATACTGAGCGTTATAGACTGAGAGACTGAGCTTTAGAGACTGAGAGACTGAGCGTTAGAGACTGAGCATTAGAGACTGAGAGACTGAGCATTAGAGACTGAGATACTGAGCGTTAGAGACTGAGACTGAGCGTTAGAGACTGAGTGTTAGAGACTGAGAGACTGAGCATTAGAGACTGAGAGACTGAGATACTTAGCGTTAGAGACTGAGAGACTGAGCGTTAGAGACTGAGCGTTAGAGACTGAGAGACTGAGCATTAGAGACTGAGAGACTGAGCGTTAGAGACTGAGAGACTGAGATACTTAGCGTTAGAGACTGAGAGACTGAGCATTAGAGACTGAGAGACTGAGCGTTAGAGACTGAGAGACTGATATACTCCCGAGTCTCTGATTGGGAACCATATTTAGGCAGCCATATTCTTTGAGTGTTTCGTGGGTGATTGTTCCTGTCTCTGTGTTAGTTTGCACCAGTTTAGGCTGTTTCGGTTTTCACGTTACGTTTATTGTTTTTGTATTGTTCGTGTTTCATCTTCATTAAAGATGTATCGAATTAACCACGCTGCATTTTGGTCCTCCTCTCCTTCACCGCAAGAAAACCGTAACAGAATCACCCACCACAAAAGGACCAAGCGGCGTGGTGACAGGCAGCGGCAGCAGGAGCAACGAAATCCGGATTTCTGGACATGGGAGGAGATATTGGATAGAAAAGGACCCTGGGCACAGCCTGGAGAATATCGCCGCCCCAAAGAAGAACTAGAGGCGGCGAAGGCAGAGAGGCGCTGGTATGAGGAGGCAGCACGGCGATGCGGATGGAAGCCCGAGAGTCAGCCCCAAAAATGTCTTGGGGGGAGGCTCACAGGTAGTATGGCTACGCCAGGTAGGAGACCTGCGCAAACTTCCTGTGCTTACCGGGGGGCTAGAGAGACAGGGCAGGCACCGTGTTATGCTGTGGTGCGCACAGTGTCTCCAGTGCAGGTGAATAGCCCGGTGCGGTACATACCAGCTCCTCGTATCGGCCGGGCTAGAGTAAGCATCGAGCCAAGTGTCATGAAGCCGGCTCTATGCATCTGGTCTCCAGTGCGTCTCCTTGGGCCGGCTTACATGGCACCAACCTTGCGCACGGTGTCCCCGGTTCGCCTGCATAGCCCAGTGCAGGCTATTCCACCTCGCCGCACTGGCAGGGCAACCGGGAGTATTCAACCAGGTAAGGTTGGGCAGGCTCGGTGCTCAAGAGCTCCAGTGCGCCTGCACGGTCCGGTCTATCCAGTACCACCTCCACGCATCAGCTCTCCGGTGGCAGCTCCCTGCACCAGGCTTCCTGTGCGTGTTCTCGGCCCAGTACCACCAGTGCCAGCAAATCAAATCAAAATCAAATCAAATTTATTTATATAGCCCTTCGTACATCAGCTGATATCTCAAAGTGCTGTACAGAAACCCAGCCTAAAACCCCAAACAGCAAGCAATGCAGATGTAGAAGCACGGTGGCTAGGAAAAACTCCCTAGAAAGGCCAAAACCTAGGAAGAAACCTAGAGAGGAACCAGGCTATGTGGGGTGGCCAGTCCTCTTCTGGCTGTGCCGGGTGGAGATTATAACAGAACATGGCCAAGATGTTCAAATGTTCATAAATGACCAGCATGGTCAAATAATAATAAGGCAGAACAGTTGAAACTGGAGCAGCAGCACAGTCAGGTGGAAGTTGAAACTGGAGCAGCAGCATGGCCAGGTGGACTGGGGACAGCAAGGAGTCATCATGTCAGGTAGTCCTGGGGCATGGTCCTAGGGCTCAGGTCAGTTGAAACTGGAACAGCAGCATGGCCAGGTGGACTGGGGACAGCAAGGAGTCATCATGTCAGGTAGTCCTGGAGCTCAGGTCCTAGGGCTCGGGTCCTCCGAGAGAGAGAAAGAAAGAGAGAAGGAGAGAATTAGAGAACGCACACTTAGATTCACACAGGACACCGAATAGGACAGGAGAAGTACTCCAGATATAACAAACTGACCCCAGCCCCCCGACACATAAACTACTGCAGCATAAATACTGGAGGCTGAGACAGGAGGGGTCAGGAGACACTGTGGCCCCATCCGAGGTCACCCCCGGACAGGGCCAAACAGGAAGGATATAACCCCACCCACTTTGCCAAAGCACAGCCCCCACACCCCAGCACCACGCA
>NW_024608205.1:0-2500 GCF_018296145.1 Oncorhynchus tshawytscha
GCAGCAGATTCTATATATATCCACTAGAGGCAGCAGATTATATATATATCTACTAGAGACAGCAGATTCTATATATATCCACTAGGAGGCAGCAGATTGTATATATATCCCCTAGGAGACAGCAGATTGTATATATATATTCTACTAGAGACAGCAGATTCTATATATATCCACTAGGAGACAGCAGATTGTATATATATATCTACTAGGAGACAGCAGATTCTATATATATCCACTAGGAGGCAGCAGATTCTATATATATCCACTAGGAGGCAGCAGATTCTATATATATCCACTAGGATAGCAGATTCTCTATATATATCCACTAGGGCAGCAGATTCTATATATATCCACTAGGGGCAGCAGATGATATATATATCCACTAGGAGGCAGCAGATTCTATATATATCCACTAGGAGGCAGCAGATTCTATATATATCCAATTAGGGGCAGCAGATTCTATATTTATCCACTAGAGGCAGCAGATTCTATATAAATCCACTAGGGCAGCAGATTATATATATATCCACTAGGGGGCAGCAGATTCTATATATATCCACTAGGGGGCAGCAGATTCTATATATATCCACTAGGGGGCAGCAGATTGTATATATATCCACTAGGAGACAGCAGATTATATATATAGCCACTAGGGGCAGCAGATTATATATATATATCCACTAGAGACAGCAGATTATATATATAGCCACTAGGGGGCAGCAGATTATATATATATATCCACTAGGAGGCAGCAGATTATATATATATCCACTACGGGCAGCAGATTCTATATATATCCCCAGGAGACAGCAGATTCTATATATATCCACTAGGGGGCAGATTCTATATTTATCCACTAGGCAGCAGATTCTATATATATCCACTAGGGGCAGCAGATTCTATATATATCCCCTAGGGCAGCAGATTATACATATATCCACTAGGGAGCAGATTCTATATATATCCACTAGGAGACAGCAGATCATATATATATAGCCACTAGGTGCAGCAGATTCTATATATATCCACTAGGGGCAGCAGATTCTATATATATCCACTAAGGGGCAGATTCTATATATATCCACTAGCAGCAGATTCTATATATATATATCCACTAGGGGCAGCAGATTCTATATATATCCACTAGGGGCAGCAGATTCTATATATATATCCACTTAGGGGGCAGCAGATTATATATATATACACTAGCGGGCAGCAGATTATATATATATATATATCCACTAGAAGACAGCAGATCATATATATATATAGCCACTAGTGGCAGCAGATGCTATATATATATATATCCACTAGGGGGCAGCAGATTCTATATATATCCACTAGGGGGCAGCAGATATATATATATATATCCACTAGGGGCAGCAGATTCTATATATATCCACTAGGGGGCAGCAGATTCTATATATATCCACTAGGGGGCAGCAGATTCTATATATATCCACTAGGGGGCAGCAGATTGTATATATATCCACTAGGAGACAGCAGATTATATATATAGCCACTAGGGGGCAGCAGATTCTATATATATTTCCACTAGGAGACAGCAGATTCTATATGTATAAACTAGGAGACAGCAGATTCTATATATATCCACTAGGGGGCAGCAGATTCTATATATATCCACTAGGGGGCAGCAGATTCTATATATATCCACTAGGGGGCAGCAGTTCCCTATTTTAAAAAACATGGGCCTCCAACTCTGGTATTGTAGAGGGACATGCAGGCTTTTCTTCCAACCCAGCAGTAACACACCTCATTTAAATAATCAACTGCCTTGATGATCTTCAATCTAGCTTTTCTAAACTAATTTTCATTTAATCGAAGGTGAAGGAAGAGAGATGTTTAACTGGTATCTATCTAGAGGGGAACAGAGATGTTTAACTGGTATCTATCTAGAGGGGAAGGAACAGAGATGTTTAACTGGTATCTATCTAGAGGGGAAGGATGAGAGATGTTTAACTGGTATCTATCTAGAGGGGAAGGGACAGAGAGATGTTTAACTGGTATCTATCTAGTGGGGAAGGAGGAGAGAGATGTTTAACTGGTATCTATCTAGAGGGGAAGGAAGAGAGATGTTTAACTGGTATCTATCTAGAGGGGAAGGGACAGAGATGTTTAACTGGTATCTATCTAGAGGGGAAGGAACAGAGAGATGTTTAACTGGTATCTATCTAGAGGGGAAGGAGGAGAGATGTTTAACTGGTATCTATCTAGAGGGGAAGGAACAGAGAGATGTTTAACTGGTATCTATCTAGAGGGGAAGGAGGAGAGATGTTTAACTGGTATCTATCTAGAGGGGAACAGAGATGTTTAACTGGTATCTAACTAGAGGGGAACAGAGATGTTTAACTGGTATCTATCTAGAGGGGAAGGATGAGAGATGTTTAACTGGTATCTATCTAGATGGGAAGGAACAGAGAGATGTTTAACTGGTATCTATCTAGAGGGGAAGGAGGAGAGAGATGTTTAACTGGTATCT
>NW_024608205.1:17500-22500 GCF_018296145.1 Oncorhynchus tshawytscha
GTTTAACTAGATCATAGAGAGAGCAGTTTCCAGTCAGGTGTTTAACTAGAGTCAGCAGTTTCCCAGTCAGGTGTTTAACTAGATCATAGAGACAGCAGTTTCCAGTCAGGTGTTTAACTAGAGACAGCAGTTTTCAGTCAGGTGTTTAACTAGAGACAGCAGTTTCCAGTCAGGTGTTGAACTAGAGACAGCAGTTTTCAGTCAGGTGTTTAACTAGATCATAGAGACAGCAGTTTTCCAGCCAGGTGTTTAACTAGATCATAGAGACAGCAGTTTCCCAGCCAGGTGTTTAACTAGATCATAGAGACAGCAGTTTTCAGTCAGGTGTTTAACTAGAGACAGCAGTTTCCCAGTCAGGTGTTGAACTAGAGACAGCAGTTTCCCAGTCAGGTGTTTAACTAGAGACAGCAGTTTCCAGTCAGGTGTTTAACTAGAGACAGCAGTTTCCAGTCAGGTGTTTAACTAGAGACAGCAGTTTTCAGTCAGGTGTTTAACTAGATCATAGAGACAGCAGTTTCCAGTCAGGTGTTTAACTAGAGACAGCAGTTTCCCAGTCAGGTGTTTAACTAGAGACAGCAGTTTCCCAGTCAGGTGTTTAACTAGAGACAGCAGTTTCCCAGTCAGGTGTTGAACTAGAGACAGCAGTTTCCCAGTCAGGTGTTTAACTAGAGACAGCAGTTTCCAGTCAGGTGTTGAACTAGAGACAGCAGTTTTCAGTCAGGTGTTTAACTAGATCATAGAGACAGCAGTTTTCCAGCCAGGTGTTTAACTAGATCATAGAGACAGCAGTTTCCAGTCAGGTGTTTAACTAGATCATAGAGACAGCAGTTTCCAGTCAGGTGTTTAACTAGATCATAGAGACAGCAGTTTTCAGTCAGGTGTTTAACTAGATCATAGAGACAGCAGTTTCCCAGCCAGGTGTTTAACTAGATCATAGAGACAGCAGTTTCCAGTCAGGTGTTTAACTAGATCATAGAGACAGCAGTTTTCAGTCAGGTGTTTAACTAGATCATAGAGACAGCAGTTTCCAGTCAGGTGTTTAACTAGAGACAGCAGTTTCCAGTCAGGTGTTTAACTAGAGACAGCAGTTTTCAGTCAGGTGTTTAACTAGAGACAGCAGTTTTCAGTCAGGTGTTTAACTAGATCATAGAGACAGCAGTTTTCCAGTCAGGTGTTTAACTAGATCATAGAGACAGCAGTTTTCAGTCAGGTGTTTAACTAGAGACAGCAGTTTCCAGTCAGGTGTTTAACTAGAGACAGCAGTTTCCAGTCAGGTGTTTAACTAGATCATAGAGACAGCAGTTTCCAGCCAGGTGTTTAACTAGATCATAGAGACAGCAGTTTCCAGCCAGGTGTTTAACTAGATCATAGAGACAGCAGTTTTCAGTCAGGTGTTTAACTAGAGACAGCAGTTTTCCAGTCAGGTGTTTAACTAGATCATAGAGACAGCAGTTTTCCAGTCAGGTGTTTAACTAGATCATAGAGACAGCAGTTTCCCAGTCAGGTGTTTAACTAGATCATAGAGACAGCAGTTTCCCAGTCAGGTGTTTAACTAGATCATAGAGAGAGCAGTTTCCCAGTCAGGTGTTTAACTAGAGACAGCAGTTTCCCAGTCAGGTGTTTAACTAGAGACAGCAGTTTCCAGTCAGGTGTTTAACTAGAGACAGCAGTTTCCCAGTCAGGTGTTTAACTAGATCATAGAGACAGCAGTTTCCCAGTCAGGTGTTTAACTAGAGTCAGCAGTTTCCCAGTCAGGTGTTTAACTAGATCATAGAGACAGCAGTTTCCAGTCAGGTGTTTAACTAGAGACAGCAGTTTTCAGTCAGGTGTTTAACTAGAGACAGCAGTTTCCAGTCAGGTGTTTAACTAGAGACAGCAGTTTCCAGTCAGGTGTTTAACTAGAGACAGCAGTTTCCAGTCAGGTGTTTAACTAGAGACAGCAGTTTCCCAGTCAGGTGTTTCACTAGAGACAGCAGTTTTCAGTCAGGTGTTTAACTAGAGACAGCAGTTTCCAGTCAGGTGTTTAACTAGAGACAGCAGTTTCCCAGGCAGGTGTTTAACTAGATCATAGAGACAGCAGTTTTCAGTCAGGTGTTTAACTAGATCATAGAGACAGCAGTTTCCAGTCAGGTGTTTAACTAGAGACAGCAGTTTCCAGTCAGGTGTTTAACTAGAGACAGCAGTTTTCAGTCAGGTGTTTAACTAGAGACAGCAGTTTTCAGTCAGGTGTTTAACTAGATCATAGAGACAGCAGTTTTCCAGTCAGGTGTTTAACTAGAGACAGCAGTTTCCAGTCAGGTGTTTAACTAGAGACAGCAGTTTCCAGTCAGGTGTTTAACTAGAGACAGCAGTTTCCAGTCAGGTGTTTAACTAGATCATAGAGACAGCAGTTTTCAGTCAGGTGTTTAACTAGATCATAGAGAGAGCAGTTTCCAGTCAGGTGTTTAACTAGAGTCAGCAGTTTCCCAGTCAGGTGTTTAACTAGATCATAGAGACAGCAGTTTCCAGTCAGGTGTTTAACTAGATCATAGAGACAGCAGTTTCCCAGTCAGGTGTTTAACTAGATCATAGAGACAGCAGTTTCCCAGTCAGGTGTTTAACTAGATCATAGAGAGAGCAGTTTCCCAGTCAGGTGTTTAACTAGAGACAGCAGTTTCCCAGTCAGGTGTTTAACTAGAGACAGCAGTTTCCAGTCAGGTGTTTAACTAGAGACAGCAGTTTCCCAGTCAGGTGTTTAACTAGATCATAGAGACAGCAGTTTCCCAGTCAGGTGTTTAACTAGAGACAGCAGTTTCCAGTCAGGTGTTTAACTAGATCATAGAGACAGCAGTTTCCCAGTCAGGTGTTTAACTAGAGACAGCAGTTTCCAGTCAGGTGTTTAACTAGAGACAGCAGTTTCCCAGTCAGGTGTTTAACTAGAGACAGCAGTTTCCCAGTCAGGTGTTGAACTAGAGACAGCAGTTTCCCAGTCAGGTGTTGAACTAGAGACAGCAGTTTCCCAGTCAGGTGTTTAACTAGAGACAGCAGTTTCCAGTCAGGTGTTTAACTAGATCATAGAGACAGCAGTTTCCAGTCAGGTGTTTAACTAGATCATAGAGACAGCAGTTTCCAGTCAGGTGTTTAACTAGATCATAGAGACAGCAGTTTCCAGTCAGGTGTTTAACTAGATCATAGAGACAGCAGTTTCCAGTCAGGTGTTTAACTAGATCATAGAGAGAGCAGTTTCCAGTCAGGTGTTTAACTAGAGTCAGCAGTTTCCCAGTCAGGTGTTTAACTAGATCATAGAGACAGCAGTTTCCAGTCAGGTGTTTAACTAGATCATAGAGACAGCAGTTTTCAGTCAGGTGTTTAACTAGATCATAGAGAGAGCAGTTTCCAGTCAGGTGTTTAACTAGAGTCAGCAGTTTCCCAGTCAGGTGTTTAACTAGATCATAGAGACAGCAGTTTCCAGTCAGGTGTTTAACTAGAGACAGCAGTTTTCAGTCAGGTGTTTAACTAGAGACAGCAGTTTCCAGTCAGGTGTTTAACTAGAGACAGCAGTTTCCAGTCAGGTGTTTAACTAGAGACAGCAGTTTCCCAGTCAGGTGTTTAACTAGATCATAGAGACAGCAGTTTCCCAGCCAGGTGTTTAACTAGATCATAGAGACAGCAGTTTTCAGTCAGGTGTTTAACTAGATCATAGAGACAGCAGTTTCCCAGTCAGGTGTTTAACTAGAGACAGCAGTTTCCCAGTCAGGTGTTTAACTAGAGACAGCAGTTTCCAGTCAGGTGTTTAACTAGAGACAGCAGTTTCCAGTCAGGTGTTTAACTAGAGACAGCAGTTTTCAGTCAGGTGTTTAACTAGATCATAGAGACAGCAGTTTCCAGTCAGGTGTTTAACTAGAGACAGCAGTTTCCCAGTCAGGTGTTTAACTAGAGACAGCAGTTTCCCAGTCAGGTGTTTAACTAGAGACAGCAGTTTCCCAGTCAGGTGTTGAACTAGAGACAGCAGTTTCCCAGTCAGGTGTTTAACTAGAGACAGCAGTTTCCAGTCAGGTGTTTAACTAGAGACAGCAGTTTCCAGTCAGGTGTTTAACTAGATCATAGAGACAGCAGTTTCCCAGCCAGGTGTTTAACTAGATCATAGAGACAGCAGTTTCCAGTCAGGTGTTTAACTAGATCATAGAGACAGCAGTTTCCAGTCAGGTGTTTAACTAGATCATAGAGACAGCAGTTTCTCAGCCAGGTGTTTAACTAGATCATAGAGACAGCAGTTTCCCAGCCAGGTGTTTAACTAGATCATAGAGACAGCAGTTTCCCAGTCAGGTGTTTAACTAGATCATAGAGACAGCAGTTTTCAGTCAGGTGTTTAACTAGATCATAGAGACAGCAGTTTCCAGTCAGGTGTTTAACTAGAGACAGCAGTTTCCAGTCAGGTGTTTAACTAGAGACAGCAGTTTTCAGTCAGGTGTTTAACTAGAGACAGCAGTTTTCAGTCAGGTGTTTAACTAGATCATAGAGACAGCAGTTTTCCAGTCAGGTGTTTAACTAGATCATAGAGACAGCAGTTTTCAGTCAGGTGTTTAACTAGAGACAGCAGTTTCCAGTCAGGTGTTTAACTAGAGACAGCAGTTTCCAGTCAGGTGTTTAACTAGATCATAGAGACAGCAGTTTCCAGCCAGGTGTTTAACTAGATCATAGAGACAGCAGTTTCCAGCCAGGTGTTTAACTAGATCATAGAGACAGCAGTTTTCAGTCAGGTGTTTAACTAGAGACAGCAGTTTTCCAGTCAGGTGTTTAACTAGATCATAGAGACAGCAGTTTTCCAGTCAGGTGTTTAACTAGATCATAGAGACAGCAGTTTCCCAGTCAGGTGTTTAACTAGATCATAGAGACAGCAGTTTCCCAGTCAGGTGTTTAACTAGATCATAGAGAGAGCAGTTTCCCAGTCAGGTGTTTAACTAGAGACAGCAGTTTCCCAGTCAGGTGTTTAACTAGAGACAGCAGTTTCCAGTCAGGTG
>NW_024608205.1:27500-40000 GCF_018296145.1 Oncorhynchus tshawytscha
ACATGTCTTAATGGTGAACCGGTGTGGTTGTCCACCCTCACAACCTCACAACCTCTGACAACCATAAAAATTCCTCACAGCCAGAGTGTGTGTGTGTGTGTGTGTGTGTGTGTGTGTGTGTGTGTGTGTGTCTCAAAGACAAGAGGGGATTCCCTCTGTGATTTTCCAAGTGTATTTGAGGAGGGGATCTGGGGGGGAAGGAACTTCATTTCTTTGTTGTCTAGGAGGAGCCCAGGAGCTCCGACTGTTTTACAAATTCATCAATATAAACCAACGAGGTCAAAGGTGATTGGCTCAGAGAAACGATGAAGCCTGAAGAAAAGAGAATAGCAGGACAAGCCTCATTAGCCCCCGAGCTACAGGCAGACCAGGTTCCAGACCAGACCCACACAGGACAAGCCTGTTTCACCCCTCATTAGCCCCCAAGCTACAGGCAGACCAGGTTCCAGACCAGACCCACACAGGACAAGCCTGTTTCACCCCTCATTAGCCCCCGAGCTACAGGCAGACCAGGTTCCAGACCAGACCCACACAGGACAAGCCTGTTTCACCCCTCATTAGCCCCCGAGCTACAGGCAGACCAGGTTCCAGACCAGGTTCCAGACCAGGTTCCAGACCCACACTCACTGTGGGGTGCCGGAAGGTAACACACCTTAGACCTTCTACAGTTAGACAACACCTCCATGACAGTAGGATCTTTGGGAGGGTTGCCAGAAAAACATACCTTACTGAGAGAAAAACCCACCTTTCAGGTAGAGGACCCAAAAACCCACCTTTCAGGTAGAGGACCCAAAAACCCACCTTTCAGGTAGAGGACCCAAAAACCCACCTTTCAGGTAGAGGACCCAAAAACCCACCTTTCAGGTAGAGGACCCAAAAACCCACCTTTCAGGTAGAGGACCCCAAAAACCCACCTTTCAGGTAGAGGACCCAAAACCCACCTTTCAGGTAGAGGACCAGGTAGAGGAAAACCCACCTTTCAGGTAGAGGACCCAAAAACCCACCTTTCAGGTAGAGGACCCAAAACCCACCTTTCAGGTAGAGGTACCATAACTAGGAAGTCTAAACCCAAACACCCACCTTTCAGGTAGAGGACCCATAACTAGTCTAAACCAAAACACCCACATTTCAGGAAGTCTAAACCCAAAAACCCACCTTTCAGCGGGGGGGACCCATAACTAGGAAGTCTAAACCAAAAAACCCACCTTTCAGGTAGAGGACCCATAACTAGGAAGTCTAAACCAAAACACCCACATTTCAGGTAGAGGAACCATAACTAGGAAGTCTAAACCAAAAAACCCACCTTTCAGGTAGAGGACCCATAACTAGGAAGTCTAAACCCAAAAACCCACCTTTCAGGTAGAGGTACCATAACTAGGAAGTCTAAACCCAAAAACCCACCTTTCAGGTAGAGGTACCATAACTAGGAAGTCTAAACCCAAAAACACCTTTCAGGTAGAGGACCCATAACTAGGAAGTCTAAACCCAAAAACACCTTTCAGGTACAGGAAGCATCATTTGATGTATTAATTTAGGACAATTTATGTCACAAAGTGCTTTAACAGAAACACCATAATGTCAGTTCCCTGAGTACAGCTGCAGGGTCTATGTTGGTATTCAGGTTTAGGATGTCAGTTCCCTGAGTACAGCTGCAGGGTCTATGTTGGTATTCAGGTTTAGGATGTCAGTTCCCTGAGTACAGCTATGTGGTCTATGTTGGTATTCAGGTTTAGGATGTCAGTTCCCTGAGTACAGCTATGTGGTCTATCTTGGTATTCAGGTTTAGGATGTCAGTTCCCTGAGTACAGCTATGTGGTCTATGTTGGTATTCAGGTTTAGGATGTAACACCACAATACACATGATAAACTGTCCCAGTCATCAGACCCCTCCCCCTTTTGGAAGATCATGTTTGTTTTAATCATGTTCACCGTCAGTGTCCAGTCAGTCAGCATCTAACACTGACAGGCTGCGTTGTTACCCCTGTTGTGACCCCTGTAACCCCTGTTATGACCCCTGTAACCCCTGTTGAGACCCCTGTAACCCCTGTTGAAACCCCTGTTGTTACCCTGTTGTAACCCCTGTTGAGACCCCTGTAACCCCTGTTGTGACCCCTGTTGTGACCCCTGTTGTAACCCCTGTTGTGACCCCTGTTGTGACCCCTGTTGTTACCCTGTTGTAACCCCTGTTGTTTGACCCCTGTTGTGACCACTGTTGTAACCCCTGTTGTGAACCCTGTTGTAACCCCTGTTGTAACCCCTGTTGTGAACCCTGTTGTAACCCCTGTTGAGACCCCTGTAACCCCTGTTGAAACCCCTGTTGTACCCCTGTTGTAACCCCTGTTGAAACCCATTGTTACCCCTGTTGTGACCCCTGTAACCCCTGTTGTTGACCCCTGTTGTGACCCCTGTAACCCCTGTTGAGACCCCTGTAACCCCTGTTGAAACCCCTGTTGTTACCCTGTTGTAACCCCTGTTGTGACCCCTGTGACCCCTGTTGTAACCCCTGTTGTGAACCCTGTTGTAACCCCTGTTGTAACCCCTGTTAACCCCTGTTGAGAAACCCCTGTTGTTACCCTGTTGCAACCCCCCCTGTTGTAACCCCTGTTGTAACCCCTGTTGTGAACCCTGTTGTAAGTAACCCCTGTTGTAACCCCTGTTGTGACCCCTGTAACCCCTGTTATGACCCCTGTTGAGACCCCTGTAACCCCTGTTGAGACCCCTGTTGAGACCCTGTTGTAACCCCTGTTGTGACCCCTGTTGTGACCCCTGTTGTGACCCCTGTGTGAAACCCCTGTTGTTAACCCCTGTTGTGACCCCTGTTGTGACCCCTGTTGTGACCCCTGTTGTGAACCCTGTAACCCCTGTTGAGACCCCTGTTGAGACCCCTGTTGTGACCCCTGTTGTAACCCCGACCCCCCCTGTTTGACCCCTGTTGAAACCCCTGTTGGACCCCTGTTGTGACCCCTGTTGAAACCCCTGTTGTAACCCCTGTTGTAACCCCTGTTGTAACCCCCCCTGTTGTAACCCCTGTTGTAACCAGTTGTAACCCCTGTTGTAACCCCTGTTGTTACCCTTGTTGTAACCCCTGTTGAAACCCCTGTTGTAACCCCTGTTGTAACCCCTGTTGTAACTCCTGTTGTAACCCCTGTTGTAACCCCTGTTGTTACCCCTGTTGTAACCCCTGTTGTAACCCCTGTTGTTACCCCTGTTGTTACCCCTGTTGTAACCCCTGTTGTTACCCCTGTTGTAACTCCTGTTGTTACCCCTGTTGTAACCCCTGTTGTGAGCCCTGTTGTGAGCCCTGTTGTAACCCCTGTTGTAACCCCTGTTGTAACCCCTGTTGTAACTCCTGTTGTTACCCCTGTTGAAACCCCTGTTCTGTTGAGACAGCTAGACCAGGTCATCTGCATAGAGGAGGAGCTTAATTTCTTTGTTGTCTTGGAAGAGCCCAGGAGCCGTAGGTGGCCCCAACAGGAGCCGTAGGTGGCCCCAGCAGGAGCCGCAGGTGGCCCCGACAGGAGCCGCAGGTGGCCCCGACAGGAGCCGCAGGTGGCCCCGACAGGAGCCGCAGGTGGCCCCGACAGGAGCCGCAGGTGGCCCCGACAGGAGCCGCAGGTGGCCCCGACAGGAGCCGTAGGTGGCCCCACAGGAGCCGCAGGTGGCCCCGACAGGAGCCGCAGGTGGCCCCGACAGGAGCCGCAGGTGGCCCCGACAGGAGCCGTAGGTGGCCCCGACAGGAGCCGCAGGTGGCCCCGACAGGAGCCGTAGGTGGCCCCGACAGGAGCCGCAGGTGGCCCCACCCGTAGGTGGCCCCACAGGAGCCGCAGGTGGCCCCGACAGGAGCCGTAGGTGGCCCCGACAGGAGCCGCAGGTGGCCCCGACAGGAGCCGCAGGTGGCCCCGACAGGAGCCGCAGGTGGCCCCGACAGGAGCCGCAGGTGGCCCCGACAGGAGCCGCAGGTGGCCCCGACAGGAGCCGCAGGTGGCCCCGACAGGAGCCGCAGGTGGCCCCAACAGGAGCCGTAGATGGCTCCAACTGAAGCTGTAGACTGTTTTGCAAATTCATCAATATAGATATGAAATTATAATAATTTTTTAACCAATTTCAACATGTATTTTTTGTCTGTTCTGTGGGGAGGGGGGTCTGTTCTGTGGTGAGGGGGGGGTCTGTTCTGTGGGGAGGGGGAGGTCTGCTCTGTGGGGAGGGGGAGGTCTGTTCTGTGGGGAGGGGGAGGTCTGTTCTGTGGGGAGGGGTCTGTTCTGTGGGGGAGGGTCTGTTCTGTGGGGAGGGGGGGGTCTGTTCTGTGGGGAGGGTCTGTTCTGTGGGGAGGGGGGGGTCTGTTCTGTGGGGAGGGGGAGGTCTGTTCTGTGGGGAGGGGGGGTCTGTTCTGTGGGGGGGGTCTGTTCTGTGGGGAGGGGGGGGTCTGTTCTGTGGGGAGGGGGGTCTGTTCTGTGGGGAGGGGGTCTGTTCTGTGGGGAGGGGGAGGTCTGATCTGTGGGGAGGGGGGGTCTGTTCTGTGGGGAGCGGGAGGTCTGTTCTGTGGGGAGGGGGAGGTCTGTTCTGTGGGGAGGGGGAGGTCTGTTCTGTTGGGAGGGGGGTCTGTTCTGTGGGGGGGGGGGTCTGTTCTGTTGGGAGGGGGGTCTGTTCTGTTGGGAGGGGGTCTGTTCTGGGGGGGTCTGTTCTTTGGGGTGTCCGGACCCCAGAGGTGTGCTGCTGAGGCTGCTGGGAGCTCGGCTGACATTGGAGCATGTATATAGAAGGCTTGTGTCAGGTGGACTTTGTAAGGGTGTGTTCGTCACGGCAACCTGGGTTGGTCAGGGGGTTAGGCTTTCTAGGTCTGTTGAAGTGGGGCTTTTTGGTGATGGAACTGTTGGGCCAATAAAGGAATTTTAATATCTCTCTCACACACACACCATCTCCAACAAAGGTTTTGTTCCCATGATCTGTCTGTCTGTCTGTCTGTCTGTCTGTCTGCCTGCCTGTCTGTCTGTCTGCCTGTCTGTCTGTCTGTCTGTCTGTCTGTCTGTCTGTCTGTCTGTCTCCTGTGTGTCTGTCTGTCTGTCTATGTGTGTGTGTGTGTGTCTGTCTGTCTGTCTGTCTGTCTGTCTGCCTGCCTGCCTCTCTGTGTGTCTCTCTGTCTGTCTGTGTCTGTCTGCCTGTCTATCTGTATGTCTGTATGTCTGTCTGCCTGCCTGTCTGTCTGTCTGTCTGTGTGGGTTTGTCTCTTTACCTGACCTTCTATTCTTTGTCTTGGTCCTTAGCCAATCAGCATTGTCGCTTCTTCCGTGGATTGGCAAATAAGAAGCCAGGATTAGATTTGGCAATTAAAGTTCAGGCTGATGACTGAGAGGAGAGGAGAGGATAAATACAGATGAATCCAGGAGACATAATGTCTGTACACATAATGTCTTAGAAAGTTCATCATGTTTATACAAATAATGTCTTCGTAAGTTCACAGTCTTGTCCTGACATGTCTATAAATGTCTCACAGGATTCATGTTTTAACTGACATTTAGAGACATCATTAAAAGTCGTAGTCTTGTCTTGACGTGTCTATAGGTGTCTTCGAAGATTCCTGTTTTTTTTTTAAAGTGACGTTTGGAAATATCATTAAAGTTCATTGACTTGTCTTGTTCTCATCAGCTAGTGAGCCTCACCTTTGCAAGTTATTTGGGTTTCAGTGTTGACTGTGTTGGGTTGACCCTGACCACAGCTCTAACCAGGACTGTCTTTGTGTTGGGTTGACCCCGACCACAGCTCTAACCAGGACTGTCTTTGTGTTGGGTGGGTTGACCCCGACCACAGCTCTAACCAGGACTGTCTTTGTGTTGGGTTGACCCCGACCACAGCTCTAACCAGGACTGTCTTTGTGTTGGGTTGACCCCGACCACAGCTCTAACCAGGACTGTCTTTGTGTTGGGTTGGTTGACCCCGACCACAGCTCTAACCAGGACTGTCTTTGTGTTGGGTTGGTTGACCCCGACCACAGCTCTAACCAGGACTGTCTTTATGTTGGGTTGACCCCGACCACAGCTCTAACCAGGACTGTCTTTGTGGTGGGTTGACCCCGACCACAGCGCTGATCCAGGACTGTCTTTGTGTTGGGTGGGTTGACCCTGACCACAGCTCTAACCAGGACTGTCTTTGTGTTGGGTGGGTTGACCCCGACCACAGTTCTAACCAGGACTGTCTTTCTGTTGGGTTGACCCAGACCACAGCTCTAACCAGGACTGTCTTTGTGTTGGGTTAACCCCGACCACAGCTCTAACCAGGACTGTCTTTGTGTTGGGTTGACCCCGACCACAGCTCTAACCAGGACTGTCTTTGTGTTGGGTTAACCCCGACCACAGCTCTAACCAGGACTGTCTTTGTGTTGGGTTAACCCCGACCACAGCTCTAACCAGGACTGTCTTTGTGTTGGGTTAACCCCGACCACAGCTCTAACCAGGACTGTCTTTGTGTTGGGTTGACCCCGACCACAGCTCTAACCAGGACTGTCTTTGTGTTGGGTGGGTTGACCCCGACCACAGCTCTAACCAGGACTGTCTTTGTGTTGGGTTGACCCCGACCACAGCTCTAACCAGGACTGTCTTTGTGTTGGGTTGACCCCGACCACAGCTCTAACCAGGACTGTCTTTGTGTTGGGTTGACCCCGACCACAGCTCTAACCAGGACTGTCTTTGTGTTGGGTGGGTTGACCCCGACCACAGCTCTAACCAGGACTGTCTTTGTGTTGGGTGGGTTGACCCCGACCACAGCCCTATCCAGGACTGTCTTTGTGTTGGGTTGGTTGACCCCGACCACAGCTCTAACCAGGACTGTCTTTGTGTTGGGTGGGTTGACCCCGACCACAGCCCTAACCAGGACTGTCTTTGTGTTGGGTTGACCCCGACCACAGCTCTAACCAGGACTGTCTTTCTGTTGGGTGGGTTGACCCCGACCACAGCTCTAACCAGGACTGTCTTTGTGTTGGGTTGACCCCGACCACAGCTCTAACCAGGACTGTCTTTGTGTTGGGTTGACCCCGACCACAGCTCTAACCAGGACTGTCTTTGTGTTGGGTGGGTTGACCCCGACCACAGCCCTATCCAGGACTGTCTTTGTGTTGGGTTGGTTGACCCCGACCACAGCTCTAACCAGGACTGTCTTTGTGTTGGGTGGGTTGACCCCGACCACAGCCCTATCCAGGACTGTCTTTGTGTTGGGTTGGTTGACCCCGACCACAGCTCTAACCAGGACTGTCTTTGTGTTGGGTGGGTTGACCCCGACCACAGCTCTAACCAGGACTGTCTTTCTGTTGGGTGGGTTGACCCCGACCACAGCTCTAACCAGGACTGTCTTTGTGTTGGGTTGACCCCGACCACAGCTCTAACCAGGACTGTCTTTGTGTTGGGTGGGTTGACCCCGACCACAGCTCTAACCAGGACTGTCTTTGTGTTGGGTTGACCCCGACCACAGCTCTAACCAGGACTGTCTTTGTGTTGGGTTGACCCCGACCACAGCTCTAACCAGGACTGTCTTTGTGTTGGGTTGGTTGACCCCGACCACAGCTCTAACCAGGACTGTCTTTGTGTTGGGTTGGTTGACCCCGACCACAGCTCTAACCAGGACTGTCTTTATGTTGGGTTGACCCCGACCACAGCTCTAACCAGGACTGTCTTTGTGGTGGGTTGACCCCGACCACAGCGCTGATCCAGGACTGTCTTTGTGTTGGGTGGGTTGACCCTGACCACAGCTCTAACCAGGACTGTCTTTGTGTTGGGTGGGTTGACCCCGACCACAGCTCTAACCAGGACTGTCTTTGTGTTGGGTTGACCCCGACCACAGCTCTAACCAGGACTGTCTTTGTGTTGGGTTAACCCCGACCACAGCTCTAACCAGGACTGTCTTTGTGTTGGGTTAACCCCGACCACAGCTCTAACCAGGACTGTCTTTGTGTTGGGTTAACCCCGACCACAGCTCTAACCAGGACTGTCTTTGTGTTGGGTTGACCCCGACCACAGCTCTAACCAGGACTGTCTTTGTGTTGGGTGGGTTGACCCCGACCACAGCTCTAACCAGGACTGTCTTTGTGTTGGGTTGACCCCGACCACAGCTCTAACCAGGACTGTCTTTGTGTTGGGTTGACCCCGACCACAGCTCTAACCAGGACTGTCTTTGTGTTGGGTTGACCCCGACCACAGCTCTAACCAGGACTGTCTTTGTGTTGGGTGGGTTGACCCCGACCACAGCTCTAACCAGGACTGTCTTTGTGTTGGGTGGGTTGACCCCGACCACAGCCCTATCCAGGACTGTCTTTGTGTTGGGTTGGTTGACCCCGACCACAGCTCTAACCAGGACTGTCTTTGTGTTGGGTGGGTTGACCCCGACCACAGCCCTAACCAGGACTGTCTTTGTGTTGGGTTGACCCCGACCACAGCTCTAACCAGGACTGTCTTTCTGTTGGGTGGGTTGACCCCGACCACAGCTCTAACCAGGACTGTCTTTGTGTTGGGTTGACCCCGACCACAGCTCTAACCAGGACTGTCTTTGTGTTGGGTTGACCCCGACCACAGCTCTAACCAGGACTGTCTTTGTGTTGGGTGGGTTGACCCCGACCACAGCCCTATCCAGGACTGTCTTTGTGTTGGGTTGGTTGACCCCGACCACAGCTCTAACCAGGACTGTCTTTGTGTTGGGTGGGTTGACCCCGACCACAGCCCTATCCAGGACTGTCTTTGTGTTGGGTTGGTTGACCCCGACCACAGCTCTAACCAGGACTGTCTTTGTGTTGGGTGGGTTGACCCCGACCACAGCTCTAACCAGGACTGTCTTTCTGTTGGGTGGGTTGACCCCGACCACAGCTCTAACCAGGACTGTCTTTGTGTTGGGTTGACCCCGACCACAGCTCTAACCAGGACTGTCTTTGTGTTGGGTGGGTTGACCCCGACCACAGCTCTAACCAGGACTGTCTTTGTGTTGGGTTGACCCCGACCACAGCTCTAACCAGGACTGTCTTTGTGTTGGGTTGACCCCGACCACAGCTCTAACCAGGACTGTCTTTGTGTTGGGTTGGTTGACCCCGACCACAGCTCTAACCAGGACTGTCTTTGTGTTGGGTTGGTTGACCCCGACCACAGCTCTAACCAGGACTGTCTTTATGTTGGGTTGACCCCGACCACAGCTCTAACCAGGACTGTCTTTGTGGTGGGTTGACCCCGACCACAGCGCTGATCCAGGACTGTCTTTGTGTTGGGTGGGTTGACCCTGACCACAGCTCTAACCAGGACTGTCTTTGTGTTGGGTGGGTTGACCCCGACCACAGTTCTAACCAGGACTGTCTTTCTGTTGGGTTGACCCAGACCACAGCTCTAACCAGGACTGTCTTTGTGTTGGGTTAACCCCGACCACAGCTCTAACCAGGACTGTCTTTGTGTTGGGTTGACCCCGACCACAGCTCTAACCAGGACTGTCTTTGTGTTGGGTTAACCCCGACCACAGCTCTAACCAGGACTGTCTTTGTGTTGGGTTAACCCCGACCACAGCTCTAACCAGGACTGTCTTTGTGTTGGGTTAACCCCGACCACAGCTCTAACCAGGACTGTCTTTGTGTTGGGTTGACCCCGACCACAGCTCTAACCAGGACTGTCTTTGTGTTGGGTGGGTTGACCCCGACCACAGCTCTAACCAGGACTGTCTTTGTGTTGGGTTGACCCCGACCACAGCTCTAACCAGGACTGTCTTTGTGTTGGGTTGACCCCGACCACAGCTCTAACCAGGACTGTCTTTGTGTTGGGTTGACCCCGACCACAGCTCTAACCAGGACTGTCTTTGTGTTGGGTTGACCCCGACCACAGCTCTAACCAGGACTGTCTTTGTGTTGGGTTGGTTGACCCCGACCACAGCTCTAACCAGGACTGTCTTTGTGTTGGGTTGGTTGACCCCGACCACAGCTCTAACCAGGACTGTCTTTATGTTGGGTTGACCCCGACCACAGCTCTAACCAGGACTGTCTTTGTGGTGGGTTGACCCCGACCACAGCGCTGATCCAGGACTGTCTTTGTGTTGGGTGGGTTGACCCTGACCACAGCTCTAACCAGGACTGTCTTTGTGTTTGGGTTGACCCCGACCACAGCCCTATCCAGGACTGTCTTTGTGTTGGGTTGGTTGACCCCGACCACAGCTCTAACCAGGACTGTCTTTGTGTTGGGTTGACCCCGACCACAGCTCTAACCAGGACTGTCTTTGTGTTGGGTTGACCCCGACCACAGCTCTAACCAGGACTGTCTTTGTGTTGGGTTGACCCCGACCACAGCTCTAACCAGGACTGTCTTTGTGTTGGGTGGGTTGACCCCGACCACAGCTCTAACCAGGACTGTCTTTGTGTTGGGTGGGTTGACCCAGACCACAGCCCTAACCAGGACTGTCTTTGTGTTGGGTTGGTTGACCCCGACCACAGCTCTAACCAGGACTGTCTTTGTGTTGGGTGGGTTGACCCAGACCACAGCCCTAACCAGGACTGTCTTTGTGTTGGGTTGACCCCGACCACAGCTCTAACCAGGACTGTCTTTCTGTTGGGTGGGTTGACCCCGACCACAGCTCTAACCAGGACTGTCTTTGTGTTGGGTTGACCCCGACCACAGCTCTAACCAGGACTGTCTTTGTGTTGGGTTGACCCCGACCACAGCTCTAACCAGGACTGTCTTTGTGTTGGGTGGGTTGACCCCGACCACAGCCCTAACCAGGACTGTCTTTGTGTTGGGTGGGTTGACCCGACCACAGCTCTAACCAGGACTGTCTTTGTGTTGGGTGGGTTGACCCAGACCACAGCCCTAACCAGGACTGTCTTTGTGTTGTTGGTTGACCCCGACCACAGCTCTAACCAGGACTGTCTTTGTTGGGTGGGTTGACCCCGACCACAGCTCTAACCAGGACTGTCTTTCTGTTGGGTGGGTTGACCCCGACCACAGCTAACCAGGACTGTCTTTGTGTTGGGTTGACCCCGACCACAGCTCTAACCAGGACTGTCTTTGTGTTGGGTTGACCCCGACCACAGCTCTAACCAGGACTGTCTTTGTGTTGGGTTGACCCCGACCACAGCTCTAACCAGGACTGTCTTTGTGGTGGGTTGACCCCGACCACAGCCCTAACCAGGGTTGTTTTTGTGGTGGGTTGACCCCGACCACAGCCCTAACCAGGGTTGTTTTTGTGGTGGGTTGACCCCGACCACAGCTCTAACCAGGACTGTCTTTGTGTTGGGTTGACCCCGACCACAGCCCTAACCAGGGTTGTTTTTGTGGTGGGTTGACCCCGACCACAGCTCTAACCAGGACTGTCTTTGTGTTGGGTTGACCCCGACCACAGCCCTAACCAGGGTTGTTTTTGTGGTGGGTTGACCCCGACCACAGCTCTAACCAGGACTGTCTTTGTGTTGGGTTGACCCCGACCACAGCAGCTTGCTCTAACCAGGGTTGTGTTTGAGAATGTTTACGACAGGTTGAAGATGACTGTACTGTTATTCTTGTCTGGAACTGCAGCCATTAACCCTTACTGGTAGTAGTCAGTCATTAGTCCGTTTACAAGACCACAACTTTGACTCTAATCACTCTTATCTCTGTTGAACCTTTTATAGCCTTTGAATGGGCTGGGTTATACATCAGCTATTTGTACAGGGAAGTGGTCGATTACTCCCATGATATCGGACCTTGATGAAGGTCTGAATGTAGCTATGAATGATGAAGAGTAGTATGAATGATGAAGAGTAGTATGTATCTATGAATGATGAAGAGTATCTATGAATGATGAAGGGTAGTATGTATCTATGAATGATGAAGGGTAGTATGAATGATGATAAGTAGTATGTATCTATGAATGATGAAGAGTATCTATGAATGATGAAGAGTATCTATGAATGATGAAGTAGTATGAATGATGATGAGATCTATGAATGATGAATGATGAAGAGTATCTATGAATGATGAAGAGTATCTATGAATGATGAAGAGTAGTATGTATCTATGAATGATGAAGAGTATCTATGAATGATGAAGAGTATCTATGAATGATGAAGAGTAGTCTATGAATGATGAAGAAGTATGTATCTATGAATGATGAAAGAGTATGTATCTATGAATGATGAAGAGTATCTATGAATGATGAAGAGTAGTATGTATCTATGAATGATGAAGTAGTAGTATGAATGATGATGAGTAGTATGTATCTATGAATGATGATGAGAAGTATGTATCTATGAATGATGAAGAGTATCTATGAATGATGAAGAGTATCTATGAATGATGAAGAGTAGTATGTATCTATGAATGATGAAGAGTAGTATGTATCTATGAATGATGAAGAGTAGTATGAATGATGAAGAGTAGTATGTATCTATGAATGATGAAGAGTAATATAAATGATGAAGAGTAGTATGTAGCTATGAATGATGAAGAGTAGTATGTATCTATGAATGATGAAGGGTAGTATGAATGATGATGAGTAGTATGTATCTATGAATGATGAAG
>NW_024608205.1:45000-47500 GCF_018296145.1 Oncorhynchus tshawytscha
TTAGACATGTAGTGAAGGGAGTTCATAAAGCTAGCTAGGAGGGGTTAGACATGTAGTAAAGGGAGTTCATAAAGCTAGCTAGGAGGGGTTAGACATGTAGTAAAGGGAGTTCATAAAGCTAGCTAGGAGGGGTTAGACACGTAGTGAAGGGAGTTCATAAAACTAGCTAGGAGGGGTTAGACATGTAGTGAAGGGAGTTCATAAAGCTAGCTAGGAGGGGTTAGACATGTAGTAAAGGGAGTTCATAAAGCTAGCTAGGAGGGGTTAGACATGTAGTAAAGGGAGTTCATAAAGCTAGCTAGGAGGGGTTAGACAACTGGGCTGACAAACTGGAATGGTATCCAGTAGGTAAATGTTTCACAGTAAAGCTTCTGGAATGATCCTCTGGAACCAAGCCAGTCTTCGGTCTCCTGAATCAGATGCTTCTAGAATCAAAACGCTTCTAGAATGATTTATAGAACCATAATAAACATTCCAGAACACGTCAGTCAGTTATCAGATCTCACCTGAGGAATGGCTCTTCCTCTTTGCGTCACATTAAAGCATGGTATAACGAGCCAAAGACTATCTATAAAATCTTTAAAAAAAAAAAAAAAGTAAAAACACAACCATGTTTTCAATCTATTTTTCAAAGGATACCGAATCTCTTCTTAAATCGCTAAGATCTCTCTGTGATCTGAGGTATGACAATAACAAGTTGAGCCAAGATCCTAGTAAGACACCTGTCAAACCAGCACAACAGGTTAAACTCCAAAACTCAACTGGTAACAGACATGTTAACGTGCTGAGCGGAGGCACTTCCTGCTACGTAAACATGTGGTAGACGAGAGGTTTAGGGAAACCTTTGACAAGAGAAACTTATTGGGGGAACCCGTCGGATAAGAGTCTTACTTTGTCTGCTACGTCGGACCCTCGCAGTAAAAAAAGACATTTCAATCATGACAACAAAATGTAAAACACAAAAAATGGACAACAAGATTTATTTGATTAGGATTTATTTGTTTCATTTCTACCAAAAGGGAAACTAGAAAATAGGTTCAAAAATTACAAATACAAAAACAAAACCATCATCAAAATATTTAAAAACAAGCAAAAGAAATCACACAGCATTGATGCGGGGCATTTTGTAAGTTCTGCCCTTTTGTTTAAAAAAATAATAAAAGAGCAAATGAAATCAGAATGTTATTTACAGGTATTTACATTAAGGCATTTCAGTTACACAGAATAAAATGGCCGATCTGAGAAAAGATGGATTCCCTCTTGTCCAAGTATCATTAAAATAAATATTAGGAAGACTTCTCATTATAGTATCAGCTAGTATCCATTGGCAGCCTATTTCTCTACTACAGTACACTACTACAGACCCGGGACTAAAGTAGTGCACTATATAGGGAATAGGGTTCTATAGGGCTCTGGTCTAAAGTAGTGTACTATATAGGGAATAGAGTTCTGGTCTAAAGTAGTGCACTATATATAGGGAATAGGGTTCTATATGGCCCTGGTCTAAAGTAGTGTACTATATATAGGGAATAGGGTTCTATAGTGCACTATATAGGGAATAGGGTTCTATGGGGCCCTGGTCTAAAGTAGTGCACTATATAGGGAATAGGGTTCTATGGGGCCCTGGTCTAAAGTAGTGCACTATATAGGGAATAGGGTTCTATAGTGCACTTTATAGGGAATAGGGTTCTATAGGGTCCTGGTCTAAAGTAGTGCACTATATAGGGAATAGGGTTCTATAGGGCTCTAGTCTAAAGTAGTGCACTATATAGGGAATAGGGTTCTATAGGGCTCTAGTCTAAAGTAGTGCACTATATATAGGGAATAGGGTTCTATAGGGCCCTGGTCTAAAGTAGTGCACTATATAGGGAATAGGGTTCTATTGGGCCCTGGTCTAAAGTAGTGCACTATATAGGGAATAGGGTTCTGGTCTAAAGTAGTGCACTATATAGGGTGACATTTGGGACATATACAAATTGATCAAAGTACCTTTTTTAGGTGGAGCTCAGAAGACCCCAGAGATACTTAGGATGAAACGACGTGACAGAAAGCTCCAGGATGTTAGTTGACAGGAAGCTCCAGGATGTTAGTTGACAGGAAGCTCCAGGATGTTAGTTGACAGGAAGCTCCAGGATGTTAGTTGACATGAATACTAGTCAATGTGGTCTTCTGTATTACATTCAATAATAGGATGTCCCACCACTCTGCCCAGAGTAGGAGAAAACATTTCACTTCCTTTTGTTAGAAAATAAATTTTTACCGAGACACACATATGATTCTTCACGTTCTGAATCATTCAGTAGGGGGGAGGTCTCTGAAATAAAATTAGCTTTATTTACAAAAAAAAAAAAAAGTGATTTTGTAACCTAATACATTCGATAATAAAGCACCGAACTCCGTTGACCGAACGGTTTTACCGCCAAAAACCTTTTGAGGGTTTGACATTTGTCGTTGTCGTCTCCAAAGTCGCAAAAGGCTAAATGAAAATGTAAAAGTTTGG
>NW_024608206.1:0-53284 GCF_018296145.1 Oncorhynchus tshawytscha
TAGATCTACTGTCTATATTGTACTATGACAGACCAGCTAGATCTACTGTCTCTATTATAATATGACAGACCAGGTAGATCTACTGTCTCTATTATAAAATGTCAGACCAGCTAGATCTAATGTCTCTATTATAATATGACAGACCAGCTCGATCTACTGTCTCTGTTGTATTATGACAGACCAGCTAGATCTACTGTCTGTATTATATTATGACAGACCAGCTAGATCTACTGTCTCTATTGTACTATGACAGACCAGCTAGATCTACTGTCTCTATTATATTATGACAGACCAGCTAGATCTACTGTCTCGATTATAATATGACAGACCAGCTAGATCTACTGTCTCTATTGTATTATGACATACCAGCTAGATCTACTGTCTCTATTATATTATGACAGACCAGCTAGAGCTACTGTCTCTATTATAATATGACAGACCAGCTAGATTTACTGTCTCTATTATATTAAGACAGACCAGCTAGATCTACTATCTCTATTATATTATGACAGACCCGCTACATCTACTGTCTCGATTATAATATGACAGACCAGCTAGATCTACTGTCTCTATTATATTATGACAGACCAGCTAGATCTACTGTCTATATTGTACTATGACAGACCAGCTAGATCTACTGTCTCTGTTGTATTATGACAGACCAGGTAGATCTACTGTCTCTATTATAAAAATGACAGACCAGCAAGATCTAATGTCTCTATTATAATATGACAGACCAGCTAGATCTACTGTCTCTGTTGTATTATGACAGATCAGCTAGATCTACTGTCTCTATTATAATATGACAGACCAGCTAGATCTACTGTCTCTATTATAATATGACAGACCAGCTAGATCTACTGTCTCTATTATAATATGACAGACCAGCTAGATCTACTGTCTCTATTATAATATGACAGACCAGCTAGATCTACTGTCTCTATTATATTATGACAGACCAGCTAGATCTACTGTCTCTATTATATTATGACAGACCAGCTAGATCTACTGTCTCTATTGTATTATGACAGACAAGCTAGTTCTACTCTCTCTATTATATTATGACAGACCAGCTAGATCTACTGTTTCTATTATAATATGACAGACCAGCTAGATCTACTGTCTCTATTATAATATGACAGACCAGCTAGATCTACTGTCTCTATTATATTATGACAGACCAGCTAGATCTACTGTCTCTATTATAATATGACAGACCAGTGGATCTACTGTCTCTATTATATTATGACAGACCAGCTAGATCTACTGTCTCTATTATATTATGACAGACCAGCTGGATCTACTGTCTCTATTATATTATGACAGACCAGGTGGATCTACTGTCTCTATTATATTATGACAGACCAGCTAGATCTACTGTCTCTATTATATTATCACAGACCTGCTGGATCTACTATGACAGACCAGCTAGATCTACTCTCTCTGTGTCTCTAATATATTATGACAGCCCAGCTAGATCTACTGTCTCATTATAACATGACAGACCAGCTAGATCTACTGTCTCTATTATAATATGACAGACCAGCCAGATCTACTGTCTCTATTATAACATGACAGACCAGCTAGATCTACTGTCTCTATTATAATATGACAGACCAGCTAGATCTACTGTCTCTATGTCTCTAATATATTATGACAGCCCAGCTAGATCTACTGTCTCTATTATAATATGACAGACCAGCTAGATCTACTGTCTCTATTATAATATGACAGACAAGCTAGATCTACTGTCTGTATTATATTATGACAGAACTGCTGGATCTACTATGACAGACCAGCTAGATCTACTGTCTCTGTGTCTCGAATATATTATGACAGACCAGGTGGATCTACTGTCTCTATTATAATATGACAGACCAGCTAGATCTACTGTCTCTATTATATTATGACAGACCAGCTAGATCTACTGTCTCTATTATATTATGACAGACCAGCTAGATCTACTGTCTCTATGTCTCTAATATATTATGACAGCCCAGCTAGATCTACTGTCTCTATTATAATATGACAGACCAGCTAGATCTACTGTCTCTATTATAATATGACAGACAAGCTAGATCTACTGTCTGTATTATATTATGACAGAACTGCTGGATCTACTATGACAGACCAGCTAGATCTACTGTCTCTGTGTCTCGAATATATTATGACAGACCAGGTGGATCTACTGTCTCTATTATATTATGACAGACCAGCTAGATCTACTGTCTCTATTTTAATATGACAGACCAGCTAGATCTACTTTCTCTATTATATTATGACAGACCAGCTAGATCTACTGTCTGTATTATGTTATGACAGACCAGCTAGATCTACTGTCTGTATTATATTATGACAGACCAGCTAGATCTACTGTCTCTATTGTATTATGACAGAACAGCTAGATCTACTGTCTATATTGTACTATGACAGACCAGCTAGATCTACTGTCTCGAATATATTATGACAGACCAGCTAGATCTACTGTCTCCATTATAATATGACAGACCTGTTGGTTCTACTGTCTTTATTATATTATGACAGACCAGCTAGATCTACTGTCTGTATTATATTATGACAGACAAGCTAGATCTACTGTCTCTATTATAATATGACAGACCAGCTAGATCTACTGTCTGTATTATATTATGACAGACAAGCTAGATCTACTGTCTATATTGTACTATGACAGACCAGCTAGATCTACTGTCTCTATTATAATATGACAGACCAGGTAGATCTACTGTCTCTATTATAAAATGTCAGACCAGCTAGATCTAATGTCTCTATTATAATATGACAGACCAGCTCGATCTACTGTCTCTGTTGTATTATGACAGACCAGCTAGATCTACTGTCTCTATTGTACTATGACAGACCAGCTAGATCTACTGTCTCTATTATATTATGACAGACCAGCTAGATCTACTGTCTCTATTATAATATCTAGATCTACTGTCTCTATTATAATATGACAGACCAGCTAGATCTACTGTCTCTATTGTATTATGACAGACAAGCTAGTTCTACTCTCTCTATTATATTATGACAGACCAGCTAGATCTACTGTCTCTATTATATTATGACATACCAGCTAGATCTACTGTCTCTATTATATTATGACAGACCAGCTAGATCTACTGTCTCTATTATATTATGACATACCAGCTAGATCTACTGTCTCTATTATAATATGACAGACCAGCTAGATCTACTGTCTCTATTGTATTATGACAGACAAGCTAGTTCTACTCTCTCTATTATATTATGACAGACCAGCTAGATCTACTGTTTCTATTATAATATGACAGACCAGCTAGATCTACTGTCTCTATTATAATATGACAGACCAGCTAGATCTACTTTCTCTATTATATTATGACAGACCAGCTAGATCTACTGTCTCTATTATATTATGACAGACCAGCTAGATCTACTGTCTCTATTATAATATGACAGACCAGCTGGATCTACTGTCTCTATTATATTATGACAGACCAGGTGGATCTACTGTCTCTATTATATTATGACAGACCAGCTAGATCTACTGTCTCTATTATACTATGACAGACCAGCTAGATCTACTGTCTATATTATAAACTGACAGACCAGCTAGACCTACTGTCTCTATTATAATATGACAGACCAGCTGGATCTACTGTCTCTATTTTATTATGACAGACCAGCTGGATCTACTGTCTCTGTAAAATGACAGACCAGCTAGACCTACTATCTCTATTATATTATGACAGACCAGGTAGATCTACTGTCTCTATTATATTATGACAGACCAGCTAGATCTACTCTCTCTTATAATATGACAGACCAGCTAGATCTACTGTCTCTATTATAATATGACAGACCAGCTAGATCTACTGTCTCTATTATATTATGACAGACCAGCTAGATCTACTGTCTCTATTATATTATGACAGACCTGCTGGATCTACTATGACAGACCAGCTAGATCTACTCTCTCTGTGTCTCTAATATATTATGACAGCCCAGCTAGATCTACTGTCTCATATTATAACATGACAGACCAGCTAGATCTACTGTCTCTATTATAATATGACAGACCAGCCAGATCTACTGTCTCTATTATAACATGACAGACCAGCTAGATCTACTGTCTCTATTATAATATGACAGACCAGCTAGATCTACTGTCTCTATGTCTCTCATATATTATGACAGCCCAGCTAGATCTACTGTCTCTATTATAATATGACAGACCATCTAGATCTACTGTCTCTATTATAATATGACAGACAAGCTAGATCTACTGTCTGTATTATATTATGACAGAACTGCTGGATCTACTATGACAGACCAGCTATCTACTGTCTCTGTGTCTCGAATATATTATGACAGACCAGGTGGATCTACTGTCTCTATTATATTATGACAGACCAGCTAGATCTACTGTCTCTATTTTAATATGACAGACCAGCTAGATCTACTTTCTCTATTATTTTATGACAGACCAGCTAGATCTACTGTCTCTATTGTATTATGACAGACCAGCTAGATCTACTGTCTCTATTATAATATAGATCTACTGTCTCATGACAGACCAGCTAGATCTACTGTCTCTATTATAATATGACAGACCAGCTAGATCTACTATGACAGACCCGCTAGATCTACTGTCTCTGGGTCTCGAATATATTATGACAGACCAGCTAGATCTACTGTCTCCATTATAATATGACAGACCTGCTGGTTCTACTGTCTATATTATATTATGACAGACAAGCTAGATCTACTGTCTCTATTATAATATGACAGACCAGCTAGATCTACTGTCTGTATTATATTATGACAGACCAGGTAGATCTACTGTCTCGATTATAATATGACAGACCAGCTAGATCTACTGTCTCTATTATAATATGACAGACCAGCTAGATCTACTGTCTCTATTATAATATGACAGACCAGCTAGATCTACTGTCTCTATTATATTATGACAGACCAGCTAGATCTACTGTCTCTATTATATTATGACAGACCAGCTAGATCTACTGTCTCTATTATATTATGACAGACCAGCTAGATCTACTGTCTCTATTATATTATGACAGACCAGCTAGATCTACTGTCTCTATTATATTATGACAGACCAGCTAGATCTACTGTCTCTATTATAATATGACAGACCAGCTAGATCTACTGTCTCTATTGTATTATGACAGACAAGCTAGATCTACTGTCTCTATTATATTATGACAGACCAGCTAGATCTACTGTCTCTATTATAATATGACAGACCAGCTAGATCTACTGTCTCTATTATAATATGACAGACCAGCTAGATCTACTGTCTCTATTATATTATGACAGACCAGCTAGATCTACTGTCTCTATTATATTATGACAGACCAGCTAGATCTACTGTCTCTATTATATTATGACAGACCAGCTAGATCTACTGTCGCTATTGTATTATGACAGACCAGGTAGATCTAATGTCTCTATTATATTATGACAGACCAGCTAGATCTACTGTCTCTATTATATTATGACAGACAGCTAGAGACCAGCTAGATCTACTGTCTCTATTATAATATGACAGACCAGCTAGATCTACTGTCTCTATTATATTATGACAGACCAGCTAGATCTACTGTCTCTATTATATTATGACAGACCAGCTAGATCTACTGTCTCTATTATATTATGACAGACCAGCTAGATCTACTGTCTCTATTATATTATGACAGACCAGCTAGATCTACTGTCTCTATTATATTATGACAGACCAGCTAGATCTACTGTCTCTATTATAATATGACAGACCAGCTGGATCTACTGTCTCTATTATATTATGACAGACCAGGTAGATCTACTGTCTCTATTATATTATGACAGACCAGCTAGATCTACTGTCTCTATTATATTATGACAGACCTGCTGGATCTACTATGACAGACCAGCTAGATCTACTCTCTGTGTCTCTAATATATTATGACAGCCCAGCTAGATCTACTGTCTCAATTATAACATGACAGACCAGCTAGATCTACTGTCTCTATTATAATATGACAGACCAGCCAGATCTACTGTCTCTATTATAACATGACAGACCAGCTAGATCTACTGTCTCTATTATAATATGACAGACCAGCTAGATCTACTGTCTCTATGTCTCTAATATATTATGACAGCCCAGCTAGATCTACTGTCTCTATTATAATATGACAGACCAGCTAGATCTACTGTCTCTATTATAATATGACAGACAAGCTAGATCTACTGTCTGTATTATATTATGACAGAACTGCTGGATCTACTATGACAGACCAGCTAGATCTACTGTCTCTGTGTCTCGAATATATTATGACAGACCAGGTGGATCTACTGTCTCTATTATATTATGACAGACCAGCTAGATCTACTGTCTCTATTTTAATATGACAGACCAGCTAGATCTACTTTCTCTATTATTTTATGACAGACCAGCTAGATCTACTGTCTCTATTGTATTATGACAGACCAGCTAGATCTACTGTATCTATTATAATATGACAGACCAGCTAGATCTACTGTCTCTATTATAATATGACAGACCAGCTAGATCTACTATGACAGACCCGCTAGATCTACTGTCTCTGGGTCTCGAATATATTATGACAGACCAGCTAGATCTACTGTCTCCATTATAATATGACAGACCAGTTGGTTCTACTGTCTTTATTATATTATGACAGACCAGCTAGATCTACTGTCTCTATTATAATATGACAGACCAGCTAGATCTACTGTCTGTATTATATTATGACAGACAAGCTAGATCTACTGTCTATATTGTACTATGACAGACCAGCTAGATCTACTGTCTCTATTATAATATGACAGACCAGGTAGATCTACTGTCTCTATTATAAAATGTCAGACCAGCTAGATCTAATGTCTCTATTATAATATGACAGACCAGCTCGATCTACTGTCTCTATTATATTATGACAGACCAGCTAGATCTACTGTCTCTATTGTACTATGACAGACCAGCTAGATCTACTGTCTCTATTATATTATGACAGACCAGCTAGATCTACTGTCTCTATTATAATATGACAGACCAGCTAGATCTACTGTCTCTATTGTATTATGACATACCAGCTAGATCTACTGTCTCTATTATATTATGACAGACCAGCTAGATCTACTGTCTCTATTATATTATGACAGACCAGCTAGATCTACTGTCTCTATTATATTATGACAGACCAGCTAGATTTACTGTCTCTATTATATTATGACATACCAGCTAGATCTACTGTCTCAATTATAATATGACAGACCAGCTAGATCTACTGTCTCTATTGTATTATGACAGACAAGCTAGTTCTACTCTCTCTATTATATTATGACAGACCAGCTAGATCTACTGTTTCTATTATAATATGACAGACCAGCTAGATCTACTGTCTCTATTATAATATGACAGACCAGCTAGATCTACTGTCTCTATTATAATATGACAGACCAGCTAGATCTACTGTCTCTATTATATTATGACAGACCAGCTAGATCTACTGTCTCTATTATAATATGACAGACCAGCTAGATCTACTGTCTCTATTATATTATGACAGACCAGCTAGATCTACTGTCTCTATTATATTATGACAGACCTGCTGGATCTACTATGACAGACCAGCTAGATCTACTCTCTCTGTGTCTCTAATATATTATGACAGCCCAGCTAGATCTACTGTCTCAATTATAACATGACAGACCAGCTAGATCTACTGTCTCTATTATAATATGACAGACCAGCCAGATCTACTGTCTCTATTATAACATGACAGACCAGCTAGATCTACTGTCTCTATTATAATATGACAGACCAGCTAGATCTACTGTCTCTATGTCTCTAATATATTATGACAGCCCAGCTAGATCTACTGTCTCTATTATAATATGACAGACCAGCTAGATCTACTGTCTCTATTATAATATGACAGACAAAGCTAGATCTACTGTCTGTATTATATTATGACAGAACTGCTGGATCTACTATGACAGACCAGCTAGATCTACTGTCTCTGTGTCTCGAATATATTATGACAGACCAGGTGGATCTACTGTCTCTATTATATTATGACAGACCAGCTAGATCTACTGTCTCTATTTTAATATGACAGACCAGCTAGATCTACTTTCTCTATTATTTTATGACAGACCAGCTAGATCTACTGTCTCTATTGTATTATGACAGACCAGCTAGATCTACTGTATCTATTATAATATGACAGACCAGCTAGATCTACTGTCTCTATTATAATATGACAGACCAGCTAGATCTACTATGACAGACCCGCTAGATCCACTGTCTCTGGGTCTCGAATATATTATGACAGACCAGCTAGATCTACTGTCTCCATTATAATATGACAGACCTGTTGGTTCTACTGTCTTTATTATATTATGACAGACCAGCTAGATCTACTGTCTCTATTATAATATGACAGACCAGCTAGATCTACTGTCTGTATTATATTATGACAGACAAGCTAGATCTACTGTCTATATTGTACTATGACAGACCAGCTAGATATACTGTCTCTATTATAATATGACAGACCAGCTAGATCTACTGTCTCTATTATAAAATGTCAGACCAGCTAGATCTAATGTCTCTATTATAATATGACAGACCAGCTCGATCTACTGTCTCTGTTGTATTATGACAGACCAGCTAGATCTACTGTCTCTATTATATTATGACAGACCAGCTAGATCTACTGTCTCTATTATATTATGACAGACCAGCTAGATCTACTGTCTCTATTATAATATGACAGACCAGCTAGATCTACTGTCTCTATTATATTATGACATACCAGCTAGATCTACTGTCTCTATTATATTATGACAGACCAGCTAGATCTACTGTCTCTATTATATTATGACAGACCAGCTAGATCTACTGTCTCTATTATATTATGACAGACCAGCTAGATTTACTGTCTCTATTATATTATGACATACCAGCTAGATCTACTGTCTCAATTATAATATGACAGACCAGCTAGATCTACTGTCTCTATTGTATTATGACAGACAAGCTAGTTCTACTCTCTCTATTATATTATGACAGACCAGCTAGATCTACTGTTTCTATTTAATATGACAGACCAGCTAGATCTACTGTCTCTATTATAATATGACAGACCAGCTAGATCTACTGTTTCTATTATAATATGACAGACCAGCTAGATCTACTGTCTCTATTATAATATGACAGACCAGCTAGATCTACTTTCTCTATTATATTATGACAGACCAGCTAGATCTACTGTCTCTATTATAATATGACAGACCAGCTGGATCTACTGTCTCTATTATATTATGACAGACCAGGTGGATCTACTGTCTCTATTATATTATGACAGACCAGCTAGATCTACTGTCTCTATTATATTATGACAGACCTGCTGGATCTACTATGACAGCCCAGCTAGATCTACTGTCTCAATTATAACATGACAGACCAGCTAGATCTACTGTCTCTATTATAATATGACAGACCAGCTGGATCTACTGTCTCTATTATATTATGTCAGACCAGCTAGATCTAATGTCTCTATTATAATATGACAGACCAGCTCGATCTACTGTCTCTGTTGTATTATGACAGACCAGCTAGATCTACTGTCTCTATTATATTATGACAGACCAGGTGGATCTACTGTCTCTATTATATTATGACAGACCAGCTAGATCTACTGTCTCTATTATATTATGACAGACCTGCTGGATCTACTATGACAGACCCGCTAGATCTACTGTCTCTGGGTCTCGAATATATTATGAGAGACCAGCTAGATCTACTGTCTCCATTATAATATGACAGACCTGTTGGTTCTACTGTCTTTATTATATTATGACAGACCAGCTAGATCTACTGTCTGTATTATACTATGACAGACCAGCTAGATCTACTGTCTCTATTATAATATGACAGACCAGGTAGATCTACTGTCTCTATTATAAAATGTCAGACCAGCAAGATCTAATGTCTCTATTATAATATGACAGACCAGCTCGATCTACTGTCTCTGTTGTATTATGACAGACCAGCTAGATCTACTGTCTCTATTGTACTATGACAGACCAGCTAGATCTACTGTCTCTATTATATTATGACAGACCAGCTAGATCTACTGTCTCGATTATAATATGACAGACCAGCTAGATCTACTGTCTCTATTGTATTATGACATACCAGCTAGATCTACTGTCTCTATTATATTATGACAGACCAGCTAGAGCTACTGTCTCTATTATAATATGACAGACCAGCTAGATTTACTGTCTCTATTATATTAAGACAGACCAGCTAGATCTACTATCTCTATTATATTATGACAGACCCGCTACATCTGCTGTCTCGATTATAATATGACAGACCAGCTAGATCTACTGTCTCTATTATATTATGACAGACCAGCTAGATTTACTGTCTCTATTATATTATGACATACCAGCTAGATCTACTGTCTCAATTATAATATGACAGACCAGCTAGATCTACTGTCTCTATTGTATTATGACAGACAAGCTAGTTCTACTCTCTCTATTATATTATGACAGACCAGCTAGATCTACTGTCTCTATTGTATTATGACATACCAGCTAGATCTACTGTCTCTATTATATTATGACAGACCAGCTAGATCTACTGTCTCTATTATATTATGACAGACCAGCTAGATCTACTGTCTCTATTATATTATGAAAGACCAGCTAGATTTACTGTCTCTATTATATTATGACATACCAGCTAGATCTACTGTCTCAATTATAATATGACAGACCAGCTAGATCTACTGTCTCTATTGTATTATGACAGACAAGCTAGTTCTACTCTCTCTATTATATTATGACAGACCAGCTAGATCTACTGTTTCTATTATAATATGACAGACCAGCTAGATCTACTGTCTCTATTATAATATGACAGACCAGCTAGATCTACTTTCTCTATTATATTATGACAGACCAGCTAGATCTACTGTCTCTATTATATTATGACAGACCAGCTAGATCTACTGTCTCTATTATAATATGACAGACCAGCTGGATCTACTGTCTCTATTATATTATGACAGACCAGGTGGATCTACTGTCTCTATTATATTATGACAGACCAGCTAGATCTACTGTCTCTATTATATTATGACAGACCTGCTGGATCTACTATGACAGCCCAGCTAGATCTACTGTCTCAATTATAACATGACAGACCAGCTAGATCTACTGTCTCTATTATAATATGACAGACCAGCTGGATCTACTGTCTCTATTATATTATGACAGACCAGGTGGATCTACTGTCTCTATTATATTATGACAGACCAGCTAGATCTACTGTCTCTATTATAATATGACAGACCAGCTGGATCTACTGTCTCTATTATATTATGACAGACCAGGTGGATCTACTGTCTCTATTATATTATGACAGACCAGCTAGATCTACTGTCTCTATTATATTATGACAGACCTGCTGGATCTACTATGACAGACCCGCTAGATCTACTGTCTCTGGGTCTCGAATATATTATGACAGACCAGCTAGATCTACTGTCTCCATTATAATATGACAGACCTGTTGGTTCTACTGTCTTTATTATATTATGACAGACCAGCTAGATCTACTGTCTGTATTATATTATGACAGACAAGCTAGATCTACTGTCTCTATTATAATATGACAGACCAGCTAGATCTACTGTCTGTATTATATTATGACAGACAAGCTAGATCTACTGTCTATATTGTACTATGACATACCAGCTAGATCTACTGTTTCAATTATAATATGACAGACCAGCTAGATCTACTGTCTCTATTGTATTATGACAGACAAGCTAGTTCTACTCTCTCTATTATATTATGACAGACCAGCTAGATCTACTGTCTCTATTGTATTATGACATACCAGCTAGATCTACTGTCTCTATTATATTATGACAGACCAGCTAGATCTACTGTCTCTATTATATTATGACAGACCAGCTAGATCTACTGTCTCTATTATATTATGACAGACCAGCTAGATTTACTGTCTCTATTATATTATGACATACCAGCTAGATCTACTGTCTCAATTATAATATGACAGACCAGCTAGATCTACTGTCTCTATTGTATTATGACAGACAAGCTAGTTCTACTCTCTCTATTATATTATGACAGACCAGCTAGATCTACTGTTTCTATTATAATATGACAGACCAGCTAGATCTACTGTCTCTATTATAATATGACAGACCAGCTAGATCTACTTTCTCTATTATATTATGACAGACCAGCTAGATCTACTGTCTCTATTATATTATGACAGACCAGCTAGATCTACTGTCTCTATTATAATATGACAGACCAGCTGGATCTACTGTCTCTATTATATTATGACAGACCAGGTGGATCTACTGTCTCTATTATATTATGACAGACCAGCTAGATCTACTGTCTCTATTATATTATGACAGACCTGCTGGATCTACTATGACAGCCCAGCTAGATCTACTGTCTCAATTATAACATGACAGACCAGCTAGATCTACTGTCTCTATTATAATATGACAGACCAGCTGGATCTACTGTCTCTATTATATTATGACAGACCAGGTGGATCTACTGTCTCTATTATATTATGACAGACCAGCTAGATCTACTGTCTCTATTATAATATGACAGACCAGCTGGATCTACTGTCTCTATTATATTATGACAGACCAGGTGGATCTACTGTCTCTATTATATTATGACAGACCAGCTAGATCTACTGTCTCTATTATATTATGACAGACCAGCTGGATCTACTATGACAGACCCGCTAGATCTACTGTCTCTGGGTCTCGAATATATTATGACAGACCAGCTAGATCTACTGTCTCCATTATAATATGACAGACCTGTTGGTTCTACTGTCTTTATTATATTATGACAGACCAGCTAGATCTACTGTCTGTATTATATTATGACAGACAAGCTAGATCTACTGTCTCTATTATAATATGACAGACCAGCTAGATCTACTGTCTGTATTATATTATGACAGACAAGCTAGATCTACTGTCTATATTGTACTATGACAGACCAGCTAGATCTACTGTCTCTATTATAATATGACAGACCAGGTAGATCTACTGTCTCTACTATAAAATGTCAGACCAGCAAGATCTAATGTCTCTATTATAATATGACAGACCAGCTCGATCTACTGTCTCTGTTGTATTATGACAGACCAGCTAGATCTACTGTCTCTATTGTACTATGACAGACAAGCTAGATCTACTGTCTCTATTATATTATGACAGACCAGCTAGATCTACTGTCTCGATTATAATATGACAGACCAGCTAGATCTACTGTCTCTATTGTACTATGACAGACCAGCTAGATCTACTGTCTCTATTATATTATGACAGACCAGCTAGATCTACTGTCTCGATTATAATATGACAGACCAGCTAGATCTACTGTCTCTATTATAATATGACAGACCAGCTGGATCTACTGTCTCTATTATATTATGACAGACCAGGTGGATCTACTGTCTCTATTGTACTATGACAGACCAGCTAGATCTACTGTCTCTATTATATTATGACAGACCAGCTAGATCTACTGTCTCGATTATAATATGACAGACCAGCTAGATCTACTGTCTCTATTATAATATGACAGACCAGCTGGATCTACTGTCTCTATTATATTATGACAGACCAGGTGGATCTACTGTCTCTATTATATTATGACAGACCAGCTAGATCTACTGTCTCTATTATATTATGACAGACCTGCTGGATCTACTATGACAGCCCAGCTAGATCTACTGTCTCAATTATAACATGACAGACCAGCTAGATCTACTGTCTCTATTATAATATGACAGACCAGCTGGATCTACTGTCTCTATTATATTATGACAGACCAGATGGATCTACTGTCTCTATTATATTATGACAGACCAGCTAGATCTACTGTCTCTATTATAATATGACAGACCAGCTGGATCTACTGTCTCTATTATATTATGACAGACCAGGTGGATCTACTGTCTCTATTATATTATGACAGACCAGCTAGATCTACTGTCTCTATTATATTATGACAGACCTGCTGGATCTACTATGACAGACCCGCTAGATCTACTGTCTCTGGGTCTCGAATATATTATGACAGACCAGCTAGATCTACTGTCTCCATTATAATATGACAGACCTGTTGGTTCTACTGTCTTTATTATATTATGACAGACCAGCTAGATCTACTGTCTGTATTATATTATGACAGACAAGCTAGATCTACTGTCTCTATTATAATATGACAGACCAGCTAGATCTACTGTCTGTATTATATTATGACAGACAAGCTAGATCTACTGTCTATATTGTACTATGACAGACCAGCTAGATCTACTGTCTCTATTATAATATGACAGACCAGGTAGATCTACTGTCTCTATTATAAAATGTCAGACCAGCAAGATCTAATGTCTCTATTATAATATGACAGACCAGCTCGATCTACTGTCTCTGTTGTATTATGACAGACCAGCTAGATCTACTGTCTCTATTGTACTGTGACAGACCAGCTAGATCTACTGTCTCTATTATATTATGACAGACCAGCTAGATCTACTGTCTCGATTGTAATATGACAGACCAGCTAGATCTACTGTCTCTATGTCTCTAATATATTATGACAGCCCAGCTAGATCTACTGTCTCTATTATAATATGACAGACCAGCTAGATCTACTGTCTCTATTATAATATGACAGACAAGCTAGATCTACTGTCTGTATTATATTATGACAGAACTGCTGGATCTACTATGACAGACCAGCTAGATCTACTGTCTCTGTGTCTCGAATATATTATGACAGACCAGGTGGATCTACTGTCTCTATTATATTATGACAGACCAGCTAGATCTACTGTCTCTATTTTAATATGACAGACCAGCTAGATCTACTTTCTCTATTATTTTATGACAGACCAGCTAGATCTACTGTCTCTATTGTATTATGACAGACCAGCTAGATCTACTGTATCTATTATAATATGACAGACCAGCTAGATCTACTGTCTCTATTATAATATGACAGACCAGCTAGATCTACTATGACAGACCCGCTAGATCTACTGTCTCTGGGTCTCGAATATATTATGACAGACCAGCTAGATCTACTGTCTCCATTATAATATGACAGACCTGTTGGTTCTACTGTCTTTATTATATTATGACAGACCAGCTAGATCTACTGTCTCTATTATAATATGACAGACCAGCTAGATCTACTGTCTGTATTATATTATGACAGACAAGCTAGCTCTACTGTCTATATTGTACTATGACAGACCAGCTAGATCTATTGTCTCTATTATAATATGACAGACCAGGTAGATCTACTGTCTCTATTATAAAATGTCAGACCAGCTAGATCTAATGTCTCTATTATAATATGACAGACCAGCTCGATCTACTGTCTCTGTTGTATTATGACAGACCAGCTAGATCTACTGTCTCTATTGTACTATGACAGACCAGCTAGATCTACTGTCTCTATTATATTATGACAGACCAGCTAGATCTACTGTCTCGATTATAATATGACAGACCAGCTAGATCTACTGTCTCTATTGTATTATGACATACCAGCTAGATCTACTGTCTCTATTATATTATGACAGACCAGCTAGATCTACTGTCTCTATTATATTATGACAGACCAGCTAGATCTACTGTCTCTATTATATTATGACAGACCAGCTAGATTTACTGTCTCTATTATATTATGACATACCAGCTAGATCTACTGTCTCAATTATAATATGACAGACCAGCTAGATCTACTGTCTCTATTGTATTATGACAGACAAGCTAGTTCTACTCTCTCTATTATATTATGACAGACCAGCTAGATCTACTGTTTCTATTATAATATGACAGACCAGCTAGATCTACTGTCTCTATTATAATATGACAGACCAGCTAGATCTACTGTTTCTATTATAATATGACAGACCAGCTAGATCTACTGTCTCTATTATAATATGACAGACCAGCTAGATCTACTTTCTCTATTATATTATGACAGACCAGCTAGATCTACTGTCTCTATTATATTATGACAGACCAGCTAGATCTACTGTCTCTATTATAATATGACAGACCAGCTGGATCTACTGTCTCTATTATATTATGACAGACCAGGTGGATCTACTGTCTCTATTATATTATGACAGACCAGCTAGATCTACTGTCTCTATTATATTATGACAGACCTGCTGGATCTACTATGACATCCCAGCTAGATCTACTGTCTCAATTATAACATGACAGACCAGCTAGATCTACTGTCTCTATTATAATATGACAGACCAGCTGGATCTACTGTCTCTATTATATTATGACAGACCAGGTGGATCTACTGTCTCTATTATATTATGACAGACCAGCTAGATCTACTGTCTCTATTATAATATGACAGACCAGCTGGATCTACTGTCTCTATTATATTATGACAGACCAGGTGGATCTACTGTCTCTATTATATTATGACAGACCAGCTAGATCTACTGTCTCTATTATATTATGACAAACCTGCTGGATCTACTATGACAGACCCGCTAGATCTACTGTCTCTGGGTCTCGAATATATTATGACAGACCAGCTAGATCTACTGTCTCCATTATAATATGACAGACCTGTTGGTTCTACTGTCTTTATTATATTATGACAGACCAGCTAGATCTACTGTCTGTATTATATTATGACAGACAAGCTAGATCTACTGTCTCTATTATAATATGACAGACCAGCTAGATCTACTGTCTGTATTATATTATGACAGACAAGCTAGATCTACTGTCTATATTGTACTATGACAGACCAGCTAGATCTACTGTCTCTATTATAATATGACAGACCAGGTAGATCTACTGTCTCTATTATAAAATGTCAGACCAGCAAGATCTAATGTCTCTATTATAATATGACAGACCAGCTCGATCTACTGTCTCTGTTGTATTATGACAGACCAGCTAGATCTACTGTCTCTATTGTACTATGACAGACCAGCTAGATCTACTGTCTCTATTATATTAAGACAGACCAGCTAGATCTACTATCTCTATTATATTATGACAGACCCGCTACATCTACTGTCTCGATTATAATATGACAGACCAGCTAGATCTACTGTCTCTATTATATTATGACAGACCAGCTAGATTTACTGTCTCTATTATATTATGACATACCAGCTAGATCTACTGTCTCAATTATAATATGACAGACCAGCTAGATCTACTGTCTCTATTGTATTATGACAGACAAGCTAGTTCTACTCTCTCTATTATATTATGACAGACCAGCTAGATCTACTGTCTCTATTGTATTATGACATACCAGCTAGATCTACTGTCTCTATTATATTATGACAGACCAGCTAGATCTACTGTCTCTATTATATTATGACAGACCAGCTAGATCTACTGTCTCTATTATATTATGACAGACCAGCTAGATTTACTGTCTCTATTATATTATGACATACCAGCTAGATCTACTGTCTCTATTATATTATGACAGACCAGCTCGATCTACTGTCTCTGTTGTATTATGACAGACCAGCTAGATCTACTGTCTCTATTGTACTATGACAGACCAGCTAGATCTACTGTCTCTATTATATTAAGACAGACCAGCTAGATCTACTATCTCTATTATATTATGACAGATCCGCTACATCTACTGTCTCGATTATAATATGACAGACCAGCTAGATCTACTGTCTCTATTATATTATGACAGACCAGCTAGATTTACTGTCTCTATTATATTATGACATACCAGCTAGATCTACTGTCTCAATTATAATATGACAGACCAGCTAGATCTACTGTCTCTATTGTATTATGACAGACAAGCTAGTTCTACTCTCTCTATTATATTATGACAGACCAGCTAGATCTACTGTCTCTATTGTATTATGACATACCAGCTAGATCTACTGTCTCTATTATATTATGACAGACCAGCTAGATCTACTGTCTCTATTATATTATGACAGACCAGCTAGATCTACTGTCTCTATTATATTATGACAGACCAGCTAGATCTACTGTCTCCATTATAATATGACAGACCTGTTGGTTCTACTGTCTTTATTATATTATGACAGACCAGCTAGATCTACTGTCTGTATTATATTATGACAGACAAGCTAGATCTACTGTCTCTATTATAATATGACAGACCAGCTAGATCTACTGTCTGTATTATATTATGACAGACAAGCTAGATCTACTGTCTATATTGTACTATGACATACCAGCTAGATCTACTGTTTCAATTATAATATGACAGACCAGCTAGATCTACTGTCTCTATTGTATTATGACAGACAAGCTAGTTCTACTCTCTCTATTATATTATGACAGACCAGCTAGATCTACTGTCTCTATTGTATTATGACATACCAGCTAGATCTACTGTCTCTATTATATTATGACAGACCAGCTAGATCTACTGTCTCTATTATATTATGACAGACCAGCTAGATCTACTGTCTCTATTATATTATGACAGACCAGCTAGATTTACTGTCTCTATTATATTATGACATACCAGCTAGATCTACTGTCTCAATTATAATATGACAGACCAGCTAGATCTACTGTCTCTATTATAATATGACAGACCAGCTCGATCTACTGTCTCTGTTGTATTATGACAGACCAGCTAGATCTACTGTCTCTATTGTACTATGACAGACCAGCTAGATCTACTGTCTCTATTATATTATGACAGACCAGCTAGATCTACTGTCTCGATTATAATATGACAGACCAGCTAGATCTACTGTCTCTATTGTATTATGACATACCAGCTAGATCTACTGTCTCTATTATATTATGACAGACCAGCTAGATCTACTGTCTCTATTATATTATGACAGACCAGCTAGATCTACTGTCTCTATTATATTATGACAGACCAGCTAGATTTACTGTCTCTATTATATTATGACATACCAGCTAGATCTACTGTCTCAATTATAATATGACAGACCAGCTAGATCTACTGTCTCTATTGTATTATGACAGACAAGCTAGTTCTACTCTCTCTATTATATTATGACAGACCAGCTAGATCTACTGTTTCTATTATAATATGACAGACCAGCTAGATCTACTGTCTCTATTATAATATGACAGACCAGCTAGATCTACTGTTTCTATTATAATATGACAGACCAGCTAGATCTACTGTCTCTATTATAATATGACAGACCAGCTAGATCTACTTTCTCTATTATATTATGACAGACCAGCTAGATCTACTGTCTCTATTATATTATGACAGACCAGCTAGATCTACTGTCTCTATTATAATATGACAGACCAGCTGGATCTACTGTCTCTATTATATTATGACAGACCAGGTGGATCTACTGTCTCTATTATATTATGACAGACCAGCTAGATCTACTGTCTCTATTATATTATGACAGACCTGCTGGATCTACTATGACAGCCCAGCTAGATCTACTGTCTCAATTATAACATGACAGACCAGCTAGATCTACTGTCTCTATTATAATATGACAGACCAGCTGGATCTACTGTCTCTATTATATTATGACAGACCAGGTGGATCTACTGTCTCTATTATATTATGACAGACCAGCTAGATCTACTGTCTCTATTATAATATGACAGACCAGCTGGATCTACTGTCTCTATTATATTATGACAGACCAGGTGGATCTACTGTCTCTATTATATTATGACAGACCAGCTAGATCTACTGTCTCTATTATATTATGACAAACCTGCTGGATCTACTATGACAGACCCGCTAGATCTACTGTCTCTGGGTCTCGAATATATTATGACAGACCAGCTAGATCTACTGTCTCCATTATAATATGACAGACCTGTTGGTTCTACTGTCTTTATTATATTATGACAGACCAGCTAGATCTACTGTCTGTATTATATTATGACAGACAATCTAGATCTACTGTCTCTATTATAATATGACAGACCAGCTAGATCTACTGTCTGTATTATATTATGACAGACAAGCTAGATCTACTGTCTATATTGTACTATGACAGACCAGCTAGATCTACTGTCTCTATTATAATATGACAGACCAGGTAGATCTACTGTCTCTATTATAAAATGTCAGACCAGCAAGATCTAATGTCTCTATTATAATATGACAGACCAGCTCGATCTACTGTCTCTGTTGTATTATGACAGACCAGCTAGATCTACTGTCTCTATTGTACTATGACAGACCAGCTAGATCTACTGTCTCTATTATATTAAGACAGACCAGCTAGATCTACTATCTCTATTATATTATGACAGACCCGCTACATCTACTGTCTCGATTATAATATGACAGACCAGCTAGATCTACTGTCTCTATTATATTATGACAGACCAGCTAGATTTACTGTCTCTATTATATTATGACATACCAGCTAGATCTACTGTCTCAATTATAATATGACAGACCAGCTAGATCTACTGTCTCTATTGTATTATGACAGACAAGCTAGTTCTACTCTCTCTATTATATTATGACAGACCAGCTAGATCTACTGTCTCTATTGTATTATGACATACCAGCTAGATCTACTGTCTCTATTATATTATGACAGACCAGCTAGATCTACTGTCTCTATTATATTATGACAGACCAGCTAGATCTACTGTCTCTATTATATTATGACAGACCAGCTAGATTTACTGTCTCTATTATATTATGACATACCAGCTAGATCTACTGTCTCTATTATATTATGACAGACCAGCTCGATCTACTGTCTCTGTTGTATTATGACAGACCAGCTAGATCTACTGTCTCTATTGTACTATGACAGACCAGCTAGATCTACTGTCTCTATTATATTAAGACAGACCAGCTAGATCTACTATCTCTATTATATTATGACAGATCCGCTACATCTACTGTCTCGATTATAATATGACAGACCAGCTAGATCTACTGTCTCTATTATATTATGACAGACCAGCTAGATTTACTGTCTCTATTATATTATGACATACCAGCTAGATCTACTGTCTCAATTATAATATGACAGACCAGCTAGATCTACTGTCTCTATTGTATTATGACAGACAAGCTAGTTCTACTCTCTCTATTATATTATGACAGACCAGCTAGATCTACTGTCTCTATTGTATTATGACATACCAGCTAGATCTACTGTCTCTATTATATTATGACAGACCAGCTAGATCTACTGTCTCTATTATATTATGACAGACCAGCTAGATCTACTGTCTCTATTATATTATGACAGACCAGCTAGATCTACTGTCTCCATTATAATATGACAGACCTGTTGGTTCTACTGTCTTTATTATATTATGACAGACCAGCTAGATCTACTGTCTGTATTATATTATGACAGACAAGCTAGATCTACTGTCTCTATTATAATATGACAGACCAGCTAGATCTACTGTCTGTATTATATTATGACAGACAAGCTAGATCTACTGTCTATATTGTACTATGACATACCAGCTAGATCTACTGTTTCAATTATAATATGACAGACCAGCTAGATCTACTGTCTCTATTGTATTATGACAGACAAGCTAGTTCTACTCTCTCTATTATATTATGACAGACCAGCTAGATCTACTGTCTCTATTGTATTATGACATACCAGCTAGATCTACTGTCTCTATTATATTATGACAGACCAGCTAGATCTACTGTCTCTATTATATTATGACAGACCAGCTAGATCTACTGTCTCTATTATATTATGACAGACCAGCTAGATTTACTGTCTCTATTATATTATGACATACCAGCTAGATCTACTGTCTCAATTATAATATGACAGACCAGCTAGATCTACTGTCTCTATTGTATTATGACAGACAAGCTAGTTCTACTCTCTCTATTATATTATGACAGACCAGCTAGATCTACTGTCTCTATTATAATATGACAGACCAGCTAGATCTACTTTCTCTATTATATTATGACAGACCCGCTACATCTACTGTCTCGATTATAATATGACAGACCAGCTAGATTTACTGTCTCTATTATATTAAGACAGACCAGCTAGATCTACTATCTCTATTATATTATGACAGACCCGCTACATCTACTGTCTCGATTATAATATGACAGACCAGCTAGATCTACTTTCTCTATTATATTATGACAGACCAGGTGGATCTACTGTCTCTATTATATTATGACAGACCAGCTAGATCTACTGTCTCTATTATATTATGACAGACCTGCTGGATCTACTATGACAGCCCAGCTAGATCTACTGTCTCAATTATAACATGACAGACCAGCTAGATCTACTGTCTCTATTATAATATGACAGACCAGCTGGATCTACTGTCTCTATTATATTATGACAGACCAGGTGGATCTACTGTCTCTATTATATTATGACAGACCAGCTAGATCTACTGTCTCTATTATATTATGACAGACCTGCTGGATCTACTATGACAGCCCAGCTAGATCTACTGTCTCAATTATAACATGACAGACCAGCTAGATCTACTGTCTCTATTATAATATGACAGACCAGCTGGATCTACTGTCTCTATTATATTATGACAGACCAGGTGGATCTACTGTCTCTATTATATTATGACAGACCAGCTAGATCTACTGTCTCTATTATATTATGACAGACCTGCTGGATCTACTATGACAGACCCGCTAGATCTACTGTCTCTGGGTCTCGAATATATTATGACAGACCAGCTAGATCTACTGTCTCCATTATAATATGACAGACCTGTTGGTTCTACTGTCTTTATTATATTATGACAGACCAGCTAGATCTACTGTCTGTATTATATTATGACAGACAAGCTAGATCTACTGTCTCTATTATAATATGACAGACCAGCTAGATCTACTGTCTGTATTATATTATGACAGACAAGCTAGATCTACTGTCTATATTGTACTATGACAGACCAGCTAGATCTACTGTCTCTATTATAATATGACAGACCAGGTAGATCTACTGTCTCTATTATAAAATGTCAGACCAGCAAGATCTAATGTCTCTATTATAATATGACAGACCAGCTCGATCTACTGTCTCTGTTGTATTATGACAGACCAGCTAGATCTACTGTCTCTATTGTACTATGACAGACCAGCTAGATCTACTGTCTCTATTATATTATGACAGACCAGCTAGATCTACTGTCTCGATTATAATATGACAGACCAGCTAGATCTACTGTCTCTATTGTATTATGACATACCAGCTAGATCTACTGTCTCTATTATATTATGACAGACCAGCTAGAGCTACTGTCTCTATTATAATATGACAGACCAGCTAGATTTACTGTCTCTGTTATATTAAGACAGACCAGCTAGATCTACTATCTCTATTATATTATGACAGACCCGCTACATCTACTGTCTCGATTATAATATGACAGACCAGCTAGATTTACTGTCTCTATTATATTAAGACAGACCAGCTAGATCTACTATCTCTATTATATTATGACAGACCCGCTACATCTACTGTCTCGATTATAATATGACAGACCAGCTAGATCTACTTTCTCTATTATATTATGACAGACCAGCTAGATCTACTGTCTCTATTATATTATGACAGACCAGCTAGATCTACTGTCTCTATTATAATATGACAGACCAGCTGGATCTACTGTCTCTATTATATTATGACAGACCAGGTGGATCTACTGTCTCTATTATATTATGACAGACCAGCTAGATCTACTGTCTCTATTATATTATGACAGACCTGCTGGATCTACTATGACAGCCCAGCTAGATCTACTGTCTCAATTATAACATGACAGACCAGCTAGATCTACTGTCTCTATTATAATATGACAGACCAGCTGGATCTACTGTCTCTATTATATTATGACAGACCAGGTGGATCTACTGTCTCTATTATATTATGACAGACCAGCTAGATCTACTGTCTCTATTATATTATGACAGACCTGCTGGATCTACTATGACAGACCCGCTAGATCTACTGTCTCTGGGTCTCGAATATATTATGACAGACCAGCTAGATCTACTGTCTCCATTATAATATGACAGACCTGTTGGTTCTACTGTCTTTATTATATTATGACAGACCAGCTAGATCTACTGTCTGTATTATATTATGACAGACAAGCTAGATCTACTGTCTCTATTATAATATGACAGACCAGCTAGATCTACTGTCTGTATTATATTATGACAGACAAGCTAGATCTACTGTCTCTATTATATTATGACAGACCAGCTAGATCTACTGTCTCTATTATAATATGACAGACCAGCTGGATCTACTGTCTCTATTATATTATGACAGACCAGGTGGATCTACTGTCTCTATTATATTATGACAGACCAGCTAGATCTACTGTCTGTATTATATTATGACAGACAACCTAGATCTACTGTCTCTATTATAATATGACAGACCAGCTAGATTCACTGTCTGTATTATATTATGACAGACAAGCTAGATCTACTGTCTATATTGTACTATGACAGACCAGCTAGATCTACTGTCTCTATTATATTATGACAGACCAGCTAGATCTACTGTCTCAATTATAACATGACAGACCAGCTCGATCTACTGTCTCTATTATAATATGACAGACCAGCTGGATCTACTGTCTCTATTATAATATGACAGACCAGCTGGATCTACTGTCTCTATTATATTATGACAGACCAGGTGGATCTACTGTCTCTATTATATTATGACAGACCAGCTAGATCTACTGTCTCTATTATATTATGACAGACCTGCTGGATCTACTATGACAGCCCAGCTAGATCTACTGTCTCAATTATAACATGACAGACCAGCTAGATCTACTGTCTCTATTATAATATGACAGACCAGCTGGATCTACTGTCTCTATTATATTATGACAGACCAGGTGGATCTACTGTCTCTATTATATTATGACAGACCAGCTAGATCTACTGTCTCTATTATAATATGACAGACCAGCTGGATCTACTGTCTCTATTATATTATGACAGACCAGGTGGATCTACTGTCTCTATTATATTATGACAGACCAGCTAGATCTACTGTCTCTATTATATTATGACAAACCTGCTGGATCTACTATGACAGACCCGCTAGATCTACTGTCTCTGGGTCTCGAATATATTATGACAGACCAGCTAGATCTACTGTCTCCATTATAATATGACAGACCTGTTGGTTCTACTGTCTTTATTATATTATGACAGACCAGCTAGATCTACTGTCTGTATTATATTATGACAGACAAGCTAGATCTACTGTCTCTATTATAATATGACAGACCAGCTAGATCTACTGTCTGTATTATATTATGACAGACAAGCTAGATCTACTGTCTATATTGTACTATGACAGACCAGCTAGATCTACTGTCTCTATTATAATATGACAGACCAGGTAGATCTACTGTCTCTATTATAAAATGTCAGACCAGCAAGATCTAATGTCTCTATTATAATATGACAGACCAGCTCGATCTACTGTCTCTGTTGTATTATGACAGACCAGCTAGATCTACTGTCTCTATTGTACTATGACAGACCAGCTAGATCTACTGTCTCTATTATATTAAGACAGACCAGCTAGATCTACTATCTCTATTATATTATGACAGACCCGCTACATCTACTGTCTCGATTATAATATGACAGACCAGCTAGATCTACTGTCTCTATTATATTATGACAGACCAGCTAGATTTACTGTCTCTATTATATTATGACATACCAGCTAGATCTACTGTCTCAATTATAATATGACAGACCAGCTAGATCTACTGTCTCTATTGTATTATGACAGACAAGCTAGTTCTACTCTCTCTATTATATTATGACAGACCAGCTAGATCTACTGTCTCTATTGTATTATGACATACCAGCTAGATCTACTGTCTCTATTATATTATGACAGACCAGCTAGATCTACTGTCTCTATTATATTATGACAGACCAGCTAGATCTACTGTCTCTATTATATTATGACAGACCAGCTAGATTTACTGTCTCTATTATATTATGACATACCAGCTAGATCTACTGTCTCTATTATATTATGACAGACCAGCTCGATCTACTGTCTCTGTTGTATTATGACAGACCAGCTAGATCTACTGTCTCTATTGTACTATGACAGACCAGCTAGATCTACTGTCTCTATTATATTAAGACAGACCAGCTAGATCTACTATCTCTATTATATTATGACAGATCCAGCTACATCTACTGTCTCGATTATAATATGACAGACCAGCTAGATCTACTGTCTCTATTATATTATGACAGACCAGCTAGATTTACTGTCTCTATTATATTATGACATACCAGCTAGATCTACTGTCTCAATTATAATATGACAGACCAGCTAGATCTACTGTCTCTATTGTATTATGACAGACAAGCTAGTTCTACTCTCTCTATTATATTATGACAGACCAGCTAGATCTACTGTCTCTATTGTATTATGACATACCAGCTAGATCTACTGTCTCTATTATATTATGACAGACCAGCTAGATCTACTGTCTCTATTATATTATGACAGACCAGCTAGATCTACTGTCTCTATTATATTATGACAGACCAGCTAGATCTACTGTCTCCATTATAATATGACAGACCTGTTGGTTCTACTGTCTTTATTATATTATGACAGACCAGCTAGATCTACTGTCTGTATTATATTATGACAGACAAGCTAGATCTACTGTCTCTATTATAATATGACAGACCAGCTAGATCTACTGTCTGTATTATATTATGACAGACAAGCTAGATCTACTGTCTATATTGTACTATGACATACCAGCTAGATCTACTGTTTCAATTATAATATGACAGACCAGCTAGATCTACTGTCTCTATTGTATTATGACAGACAAGCTAGTTCTACTCTCTCTATTATATTATGACAGACCAGCTAGATCTACTGTCTCTATTGTATTATGACATACCAGCTAGATCTACTGTCTCTATTATATTATGACAGACCAGCTAGATCTACTGTCTCTATTATATTATGACAGACCAGCTAGATCTACTGTCTCTATTATATTATGACAGACCAGCTAGATTTACTGTCTCTATTATATTATGACATACCAGCTAGATCTACTGTCTCAATTATAATATGACAGACCAGCTAGATCTACTGTCTCTATTGTATTATGACAGACAAGCTAGTTCTACTCTCTCTATTATATTATGACAGACCAGCTAGATCTACTGTTTCTATTATAATATGACAGACCAGCTAGATCTACTGTCTCTATTATAATATGACAGACCAGCTAGATCTACTTTCTCTATTATATTATGACAGACCAGCTAGATCTACTGTCTCTATTATATTATGACAGACCAGCTAGATCTACTGTCTCTATTATAATATGACAGACCAGCTGGATCTACTGTCTCTATTATATTATGACAGACCAGGTAGATCTACTGTCTCTATTATATTATGACAGACCAGCTAGATCTACTGTCTCTATTATATTATGACAGACCTGCTAGATCTACTATGAGCCCAGCTAGATCTACTGTCTCTATTATATTATGACAGACCAGCTAGATCTACTGTCTCTATTATAATATGACAGACCAGCTGGATCTACTGTCTCTATTATATTATGACAGACCAGGTGGATCTACTGTCTCTATTATATTATGACAGACCAGCTAGATCTACTGTCTCTATTATAATATGACAGACCAGCTGGATCTACTGTCTCTATTATATTATGACAGACCAGGTGGATCTACTGTCTCTATTATATTATGACAGACCAGCTAGATCTACTGTCTCTATTATATTATGACAGACCTGCTGGATCTACTATGACAGACCCGCTAGATCTACTGTCTCTGGGTCTCGAATATATTATGACAGACCAGCTAGATCTACTGTCTCCATTATAATATGACAGACCTGTTGGTTCTACTGTCTTTATTATATTATGACAGACAAGCTAGATCTACTGTCTATATTGTACTATGACAGACCAGCTAGATCTACTGTCTCTATTATAATATGACAGACCAGGTAGATCTACTGTCTCTATTATAAAATGTCAGACCAGCAAGATCTAATGTCTCTATTATATTATGACAGACCAGCTAGATCTACTGTCTCTATTATATTATGACAGACCAGCTAGATCTACTGTCTCTATTATATTATGACAGACCTGCTGGATCTACTATGACAGACCCGCTAGATCTACTGTCTCTGGGTCTCGAATATATTATGACAGACCAGCTAGATCTACTGTCTCTATTATATTATGACAGACCAGCTAGATCTACTGTCTCTATTATATTATGACAGACCAGCTAGATCTACTGTCTCTATTATATTATGACAGACCAGCTAGATCTACTGTCTCTATTATAATATGACAGACCAGCTAGATCTACTGTCTCTATTATATTATGACAGACCAGCTAGATCTACTGTCTCTATTATAATATGACAGACCAGCTAGATCTACTGTCTCTGTTGTATTATGACAGACCAGCTAGATCTACTGTCTCTATTATATTATGACAGACCAGCTAGATCTAATGTCTCTATTCTATTATGACAGACCAGCTATATCTACTGTCTCTATTATAATATGACAGACCAGCTAGATCTACTGTCTCTATTGTATTATGACAGACCAGCTAGATCTACTGTCTCTATTATATTATGACAGACCAGCTAGAGCTCTGTCTCTATTATAATATGACAGACCAGCTAGATCTACTGTCTCTATTATATTATGACAGACCAGCTAGATCTACTATCTCTATTATATTATGACAGACCCAGCTAGATCTACTGTCTCTATTATATTATGACAGACCAGCTAGATCTACTGTCTCTATTATATTATGACAGACCAGCTAGATCTACTGTCTCTATTATATTATGACAGACCCAGCTAGATCTACTGTCTCTATTATAATATGACAGACCAGCTAGATCTACTGTCTCTATTATATTATGACAGACCAGCTAGATCTACTGTCTCTATTATATTATGACAGACCAGCTAGATCTACTGTCTCTATTATATTATGACAGACAGACCTGCTGGATATACTATGACAGACCAGCTAGATCTACTGTCTCTATTATATTATGACAGACCAGCTAGATCTACTGTCTCTATTATAATATGACAGACCAGCTAGATCTACTGTCTCTATTATATTATGACAGACCAGCTAGATCTACTGTCTCTATTATATTATGACAGACCAGCTAGATCTACTGTCTCTATTATATTATGACAGACCAGCTAGATCTACTGTCTCTATTATATTATGACAGACCAGCTAGATCTACTGTCTCTATTATATTATGACAGACCAGCTAGATCTACTGTCTCTATTATATTATGACAGACCAGCTAGATCTACTGTCTCTATTATATTATGACAGACCAGCTAGATCTACTGTCTCTATTATATTATGACAGACCAGCTAGATCTACTGTCTCTATTATATTATGACAGACCAGCTAGATCTACTGTCTCTGATTATGACCCAGCTAGATCTACTGTCTCTGGGTATCGAATATATTATGACAGACCAGCTAGATCTACTGTCTCTATTATAATATGACAGACCAGCTAGATCTACTGTCTCTATTGTATTATGACAGACCAGCTAGATCTACTGTCTCTATTATATTATGACAGACCAGCTAGATCTACTGTCTCTATTATATTATGACAGACCAGCTAGATCTACTGTCTCTATTATATTATGACAGACCAGCTAGATCTACTGTCTATATTGTATTATGACAGACCAGCTAGATCTACTGTCTCTATTATAATATGACAGACCAGCTAGATCTACTGTCTCTATTATAATATGACAGACCAGCTAGATCTACTGTCTCTATTATATTATGACAGACCAGCTAGATCTACTGTCTCTGTTGTATTATGACAGACCAGCTAGATCTACTGTCTCTATTATATTATGACAGACCAGCTAGATCTACTGTCTCTATTATATTATGACAGACCAGCTAGATCTACTGTCTCGATTATAATATGACAGACCAGCTAGATCTACTGTCTCTATTATATTATGACAGACCAGCTAGATCTACTGTCTCTATTATATTATGACAGACCAGCTAGATCTACTGTCTCTATTATATTATGACAGACCAGCTAGATCTACTGTCTCTATTATATTATGACAGACCAGCTAGATCTACTATCTCTATTATATTATGACAGACCAGCTAGATCTACTGTCTCTATTATTCTATGACAGAGCAGCTAGATACACTGTCTCTATTATATTATGATGGACCAGCTAGATCTACTGTCTCTATTATATTATGACAGCCCAGCTAGATCTACTGTCTCTATTATAATATGACAGACCAGCTAGATCTACTTTCTCTATTATATTATTACAGGCCAGCTAGATCTACTGTCTCTATTGTATTATGACAGACCAGCTAGGTCTACTCTCTCTATTATAATATGACAGACCAGCTAGATCTACTGTCTCTATTATAACATGACAGACCAGCTAGATCTACTGTCTGTATTATATTATGACAGACCAGCTAGATATACTGTCTCTATTGTATTATGACAGACCAGCTAGATCTGGATCTACTATGACAGCCCAGCTAGATCTACTGTCTCTATTATATGACAGACCAGCTAGATCTACTGTCTCTATTATAATATGACAGACCAGCTAGATCTACTGTCTGTATTATATTATGACAGACCAGCTAGATCTAATGTCTCTATTATATTATGACAGACCAGCTAGATCTACTGTCTCTGTTATAATATGACAGAACAGCTAGATCTACTGTCTCTATTGTATTATGACAGACCAGCTAGATCTACTGTCTCTATTATATTATGACAGACCAGGTGGATCTACTGTCTCTATTATATTATGACAGACCTGCTGGTTCTACTATGACAGACAGCTAGATCTACTGTCTCTGTGTCTCGAATATATTATGACAGACCAGCTAGATCTACTGTCTCCATTATAATATGACAGACCTGTTGGTTCTACTGTCTTTATTATATTATGACAGACCAGCTAGATCTACTGTCTGTATTATATTATGACAGACCAGCTAGATCTACTGTCTCTATTATAATATGACAGACCAGCTAGATCTACTGTCTGTATTATATTATGACAGACCAGCTAGATCTACTGTCTATATTGTACTATGACAGACCAGCTAGATCTACTGTTTCTATTATATTATGACAGACCAGCTAGATCTACTGTCTCTATTATATTATGACAGACAAGCTAGATCTACTGTCTCTATTATATTATGACAGACCAGCTAGATCTACTGTCTCTATTATATTATGACAGACCAGCTAGATCTACTGTCTCTATTATATTATGACAGACCAGCTAGATCTACTTTCTCTATTATATTATGACAGACCAGCTAGATCTACTGTCTCTATTATATTATGACAGACCAGCTAGATCTACTGTCTCTATTATATTATGACAGACCAGCTAGATCTACTGTCTCTATTATAATATGACAGACCAGCTAGATCTACTGTCTCTATTATATTATGACAGACAAGCTAGATCTACTGTCTCTATTATATTATGACAGACCAGCTAGATCTACTGTCTCTATTATAATATGACAGACCAGCTAGATCTACTGTCTCTATTATAATATGACAGACCAGCTAGATCTACTTTCTCTATTATATTATGACAGACCAGCTAGATCTACTGTCTCTATTATATTATGACAGACCAGCTAGATCTACTGTCTCTATTATATTATGACAGACCAGCTAGATCTACTGTCTCTATTATATTATGACAGACCAGCTAGATCTACTGTCTCTATTATATTATGACAGACCAGCTAGATCTACTGTCTCTATTATATTATGACAGACCAGCTAGATCTACTGTCTCTATTATATTATGACAGACCCAGCTAGATCTACTGTCTCTATTATATTATGACAGACCAGCTAGATCTACTGTCTCTATTATATTATGACAGACCAGCTAGATCTACTGTCTCTATTATATTATGACAGACCAGCTAGATCTACTGTCTCTATTATATTATGACAGACCTGCTAGATCTACTATGACAGCCCAGCTAGATCTACTGTCTCTATTATATTATGACAGACCAGCTAGATCTACTGTCTCTATTATAATATGACAGACCAGCTAGATCTACTGTCTCTATTATATTATGACAGACCAGCTAGATCTACTGTCTCTATTATATTATGACAGACCAGCTAGATCTACTGTCTCTATTATATTATGACAGACCAGCTAGATCTACTGTCTCTATTATATTATGACAGACCAGCTAGATCTACTGTCTCTATTATATTATGACAGACCAGCTAGATCTACTGTCTCTATTATATTATGACAGACCTGCTGGATCTACTATGACAGACCCGCTAGATCTACTGTCTCTGGGTCTCGAATATATTATGACAGACCAGCTAGATCTACTGTCTCCATTATAAAATGTCAGACCAGCAAGATCTAATGTCTCTATTATAATATGACAGACCAGCTCGATCTACTGTCTCTGTTGTATTATGACAGACCAGCTAGATCTACTGTCTCTATTGTACTGTGACAGACCAGCTAGATCTACTGTCTCTATTATATTATGACAGACAAGCTAGATCTACTGTCTCTATTATATTATGACAGACCAGCTAGATCTACTGTCTCTATTATAATATGACAGACCAGCTAGATCTACTGTCTCTATTATAAAATGACAGACCAGCTAGATCTAATGTCTCTATTATAATATGACAGACCAGCTAGATCTACTGTCTCTGTTATATTATGACAGACCAGCTAGATCTACTGTCTCTATTGTACTATGACAGACCAGCTAGATCTACTGTCTCTATTATATTATGACAGACCAGCTAGATCTACTGTCTCGATTATAATATGACAGACCAGCTAGATCTACTGTCTCTATTGTATTATGACAGACCAGCTAGATCTACTGTCTCGATGATAATATGACAGACCAGCTAGAGCTACTGTCTCTATTATAATATGACAGACCAGCTAGATCTACTGTCTCTATTATATTAAGACAGACCAGCTAGATCTACTATCTCTATTATATTATGACAGACCAGCTACATCTACTGTCTCTATTATAATATGACAGACCAGCTAGATCTACTGTCTCTATTATATTATGACAGACCAGCTAGATCTACTGTCTCTATTATATTATGACAGACCCAGCTAGATCTACTGTCTCTATTATAATATGACAGACCAGCTAGATCTACTGTCTCTATTATATTATGACAGACCAGCTAGATCTACTGTCTCTATTATATTATGACAGACCAGCTAGATCTACTGTCTCTATTATAATTATGACAGACCAGCTAGATCTACTGTCTCTATTATATTATGACAGACCAGCTAGATCTACTGTCTCTATTATATTATGACAGACCAGCTAGATCTACTGTCTCTATTATATTATGACAGACCAGCTAGATCTACTGTCTCTATTATATTATGACAGCCCAGCTAGATCTACTGTCTCTATTATATTATGACAGACCAGCTAGATCTACTGTCTCTATTATAATATGACAGACCAGCTAGATCTACTGTCTCTATTATATTATGACAGACCAGCTAGATCTACTGTCTCTATTATATTATGACAGACCAGCTAGATCTACTGTCTCTATTATATTATGACAGACCAGCTAGATCTACTGTCTCTATTATATTATGACAGACCAGCTGGATCTACTGTCTCTATTATATTATGACAGACCAGCTAGATCTACTGTCTCTATTATATTATGACAGACCAGCTAGATCTACTATGACAGACCCGCTAGATCTACTGTCTCTGGGTTTCGAATATATTATGACAGACCAGCTAGATCTACTGTCTCCATTATAATATGACAGACCTGCTAGTTCTACTGTCTTTATTATATTATGACAGACCAGCTAGATCTACTGTCTGTATTATATTATGACAGACAGCTAGATCTACTGTCTCTATTATAATATGACAGACCAGCTAGATCTACTGTCTGTATTATATTATGACAGACAAGCTAGATCTACTGTCTCTATTATACTATGACAGACCAGCTAGATCTACTGTTTCTATTATAATATGACAGACCAGCTAGATCTACTGTCTCTATTATATTATGACAGACCAGCTAGATCTACTCTCTATTATATTATGACAGACCAGCTAGATCTACTGTCTCTATTATATTATGACAGACCAGCTAGATCTACTGTCTCTATTATATTATGACAGACCAGCTAGATCTACTGTCTCTATTATATTATGACAGACCAGCTAGATCTACTGTCTCTATTATATTATGACAGACCAGCTAGATCTACTGTCTCTATTATATTATGACAGACCAGCTAGATCTACTGTCTCTATTGTATTACGACAGAACAGCTAGATCTACTTTCTCTAGGTCTCTATTATATTATGACAGACCTGCTAGATCTACTGTCTCTATTATATTATGACAGAACAGCTAGATCTACTGTCTCTATTATATTATGACAGACCAGATAGATCTACATTCTATATTATATTATGACAGACCAGTTAGATATACTGTCTCTATTATATTATGACAGACCAACTTCTCTATTATAATATGACAGACCAGCTAGATCTACTGTCTCTATTATATTATGACAGACCAACTTCTCTATTATATTATGACAGACCAGCTAGATCTACTGTCTCTATTATATTATGACAGACCAGCTAGATCTACTGTCTCTATTATATTATGACAGACCAGCTAGATCTACTGTCTCTATTATATTATGACAGACCAGCTAGATCTACTCTCTCTATTATAATATGACAGACCAGCTCGATCTACTGTCTCTATTCTATTATGACAGACCAGTTACATCGACTGTCTCTATTATATTATGACAGACCATCTAGATTTACTGTCTCTATTATATTATGACATACCAGCTACATTGATTGTCTCTATATTATGACAGACCAGCTAGATCTACTGTCTCTATTATATTATGAGAGACCAGCTACATCGACTGTCTCTATTATAATATGACAGACAAGCTAGATCTACTGTCAATATTATATTATGACAGATCAGCTAGATCTACTGTCTCTATTATAATATGACAGACCAGCTAGATCTACTGTCTCTATTATAATATGACAGACCAGCTAGACCTACTGTCACAATGATATTATGACAGACCAGCTAGATCTACTGTCTCTATTATATTATGACAGACCAGCTAGATCTACTGTCTCTATTATATATGACAGAGCTAGACCTGTCTCTATTATATTATGACAGACCAGCTAGATCTACTGTCTCTGGGTCTAATATATTATGACAGACCAGCTAGATCTACTGTCTCTATTATAATATGACAGACCAGCTAGATCTACTGTCTCTATTATATTATGACAGACCAGCTAGATCTACTGTCTCTATTATATTATGACAGACCAGCTAGATCTACTGTCTCTATTATATTATGACAGACCAGCTAGATCTACTGTCTCTATTATATTATGACAGACCAGCTAGATCTACTGTCTCTATTATATTATGACAGACCAGCTAGATCTACTGTCTCTATTATATTATGACAGACCAGCTAGATCTACTGTCTCTATTATATTATGACAGACCAGCTAGATCTACTGTCTCTATTATATTATGACAGACCAGCTAGATCTACTGTCTCTATTATATTATGACAGACCAGCTAGATCTACTGTCTCTATTATATTATGACAGACCAGCTAGATCTACTGTCTCTATTATATTATGACAGACCAGCTAGATCTACTGTCTCTATTATATTATGACAGACCAGCTAGATCTACTGTCTCTATTATATTATGACAGACCAGCTAGATCTACTGTCTCTATTATATTATGACAGACCAGCTAGATCTACTGTCTCTATTATATTATGACAGACCAGCTAGATCTACTGTCTCTATTATATTATGACAGACCAGCTAGATCTACTGTCTCTATTATATTATGACAGACCAGCTAGATCTACTGTCTCTATTATAATTATGACAGACCAGCTAGATCTACTGTCTCTATTATATTATGACAGACCAGCTAGATCTACTGTCTCTATTATATTATGACAGACCAGCTAGATCTACTGTCTCTATTATATTATGACAGACCAGCTAGATCTACTGTCTCTATTATATTATGACAGACCAGCTAGATCTACTGTCTCTATTATATTATGACAGACCAGCTAGATCTACTGTCTCTATTATATTATGACAGACCAGCTAGATCTACTGTCTCTATTATATTATGACAGACCAGCTAGATCTACTGTCTCTATTATATTATGACAGACCAGCTAGATCTACTGTCTCTATTATATTATGACAGACCAGCTAGATCTACTGTCTCTATTATATTATGACAGACCAGCTAGATCTACTGTCTCTATTATATTATGACAGACCAGCTAGATCTACTGTCTCTATTATATTATGACAGACCAGCTAGATCTACTGTCTCTATTATATTATGACAGACCAGCTAGATCTACTGTCTCTATTATATTATGACAGACCAGCTAGATCTACTGTCTCTATTATATTATGACAGACCAGCTAGATCTACTGTCTCTATTATATTATGACAGACCAGCTAGATCTACTGTCTCTATTATATTATGACAGACCAGCTAGATCTACTGTCTCTATTATATTATGACAGACCAGCTAGATCTACTGTCTCTATTATATTATGACAGACCAGCTAGATCTACTGTCTCTGTCTATTATATTATGACAGACCAGCTAGATCTACTGTCTCTATTATAATATGACAGACCAGCTAGATCTACTGTCTCTATTATATTATGACAGACCAGCTAGATCTACTGTCTCTATTATTATATTATGACAGACCAGCTAGATCTACTGTCTCTATTATATTATGACAGACCAGCTAGATCTACTGTCTCTATTATATTATGACAGACCAGCTAGATCTACTGTCTCTATTATATTATGACAGACCAGCTAGATCTACTGTCTCTATTATATTATGACAGACCAGCTAGATCTACTGTCTCTATTATATTATGACAGACCAGCTAGATCTACTGTCTCTATTATATTATGACAGACCAGCTAGATCTACTGTCTCTATTATATTATGACAGACCAGCTAGATCTACTGTCTCTATTATATTATGACAGACCAGCTAGATCTACTGTCTCTATTATAATATGACAGACCAGCTAGATCTACTGTCTCTATTATATTATGACAGACCAGCTAGATCTACTGTCTCTATTATATTATGACAGACCAGCTAGATCTACTGTCTCTATTATATTATGACAGACCAGCTAGATCTACTGTCTCTATTATATTATGACAGACCAGCTAGATCTACTGTCTCTATTATATTATGACAGACCAGCTAGATCTACTGTCTCTATTATATTATGACAGACCAGCTAGATCTACTGTCTCTATTATATTATGACAGACCAGCTAGATCTACTGTCTCTATTATATTATGACAGACCAGCTAGATCTACTGTCTCTATTATATTATGACAGACCAGCTAGATCTACTGTCTCTATTATATTATGACAGACCAGCTAGATCTACTGTCTCTATTATATTATGACAGACCAGCTAGATCTACTGTCTCTATTATATTATGACAGACCAGCTAGATCTACTGTCTCTATTATATTATGACAGACCAGCTAGATCTACTGTCTCTATTATATTATGACAGACCAGCTAGATCTACTGTCTCTATTATATTATGACAGACCAGCTAGATCTACTGTCTCTATTATATTATGACAGACCAGCTAGATCTACTGTCTCTATTATATTATGACAGACCAGCTAGATCTACTGTCTCTATTATATTATGACAGACCAGCTAGATCTACTGTCTCTATTATATTATGACAGACCAGCTAGATCTACTGTCTCTATTATATTATGACAGACCAGCTAGATCTACTGTCTCTATTATATTATGACAGACCAGCTAGATCTACTGTCTCTATTATATTATGACAGACCAGCTAGATCTACTGTCTCTATTATATTATGACAGACCAGCTAGATCTACTGTCTCTATTATATTATGACAGACCAGCTAGATCTACTGTCTCTATTATATTATGACAGACCAGCTAGATCTACTGTCTCTATTATATTATGACAGACCAGCTAGATCTACTGTCTCTATTATATATGACAGACCAGCTAGATCTACTGTCTCTATTATATTATGACAGACCAGCTAGATCTACTGTCTCTATTATATTATGACAGACCAGCTAGATCTACTGTCTCTATTATATTATGACAGACCAGCTAGATCTACTGTCTCTATTATATTATGACAGACCAGCTAGATCTACTGTCTCTATTATATTATGACAGACCAGCTAGATCTACTGTCTCTATTATATTATGACAGACCAGCTAGATCTACTGTCTCTATTATATTATGACAGACCAGCTAGATCTACTGTCTCTATTATATTATGACAGAGCTAGATCTACTGTCTCTGGGTCTATTATATTATGACAGACCAGCTAGATCTACTGTCTCTATTATAATATGACAGACCAGCTAGATCTACTGTCTCTATTATATTATGACAGACCAGCTAGATCTACTGTCTCTATTATATTATGACAGACCAGCTAGATCTACTGTCTCTATTATATTATGACAGACCAGCTAGATCTACTGTCTCTATTATATTATGACAGACCAGCTAGATCTACTGTCTCTATTATATTATGACAGACCAGCTAGATCTACTGTCTCTATTATATTATGACAGACCAGCTAGATCTACTGTCTCTATTATATTATGACAGACCAGCTAGATCTACTGTCTCTATTATATTATGACAGACCAGCTAGATCTACTGTCTCTATTATATTATGACAGACCAGCTAGATCTACTGTCTCTATTATATTATGACAGACCAGCTAGATCTACTGTCTCTATTATATTATGACAGACCAGCTAGATCTACTGTCTCTATTATATTATGACAGACCAGCTAGATCTACTGTCTCTATTATATTATGACAGACCAGCTAGATCTACTGTCTCTATTATATTATGACAGACCAGCTAGATCTACTGTCTCTATTATATTATGACAGACCAGCTAGATCTACTGTCTCTATTATATTATGACAGACCAGCTAGATCTACTGTCTCTATTATATTATGACAGACCAGCTAGATCTACTGTCTCTATTATATTATGACAGACCAGCTAGATCTACTGTCTCTATTATATTATGACAGACCAGCTAGATCTACTGTCTCTATTATATTATGACAGACCAGCTAGATCTACTGTCTCTATTATATTATGACAGACCAGCTAGATCTACTGTCTCTATTATATTATGACAGACCAGCTAGATCTACTGTCTCTATTATATTATGACAGACCAGCTAGATCTACTGTCTCTATTATATTATGACAGACCAGCTAGATCTACTGTCTCTATTATATTATGACAGACCAGCTAGATCTACTGTCTCTATTATATTATGACAGACCAGCTAGATCTACTGTCTCTATTATATTATGACAGACCAGCTAGATCTACTGTCTCTATTATATTATGACAGACCAGCTAGATCTACTGTCTCTATTATATTATGACAGACCAGCTAGATCTACTGTCTCTATTATATTATGACAGACCAGCTAGATCTACTGTCTCTATTATATTATGACAGACCAGCTAGATCTCTACTGTCTCTATTATATTATGACAGACCAGCTAGATCTACTGTCTCTATTATATTATGACAGACCAGCTAGATCTACTGTCTCTATTATATTATGACAGACCAGCTAGATCTACTGTCTCTATTATATTATGACAGACCAGCTAGATCTACTGTCTCTATTATATTATGACAGACCAGCTAGATCTACTGTCTCTATTATATTATGACAGACCAGCTAGATCTACTGTCTCTATTATATTATGACAGACCAGCTAGATCTACTGTCTCTATTATATTATGACAGACCAGCTAGATCTACTGTCTCTATTATATTATGACAGACCAGCTAGATCTACTGTCTCTATTATATTATGACAGACCAGCTAGATCTACTGTCTCTATTATATTATGACAGACCAGCTAGATCTACTGTCTCTATTATATTATGACAGACCAGCTAGATCTACTGTCTCTATTATATTATGACAGACCAGCTAGATCTACTGTCTCTATTATATTATGACAGACCAGCTAGATCTACTGTCTCTATTATATTATGACAGACCAGCTAGATCTACTGTCTCTATTATATTATGACAGACCAGCTAGATCTACTGTCTCTATTATATTATGACAGACCAGCTAGATCTACTGTCTCTATTATATTATGACAGACCAGCTAGATCTACTGTCTCTATTATATTATGACAGACCAGCTAGATCTACTGTCTCTATTATATTATGACAGACCAGCTAGATCTACTGTCTCTATTATATTATGACAGACCAGCTAGATCTACTGTCTCTATTATATTATGACAGACCAGCTAGATCTACTGTCTCTATTATATTATGACAGACCAGCTAGATCTACTGTCTCTATTATATTATGACAGACCAGCTAGATCTACTGTCTCTATTATATTATGACAGACCAGCTAGATCTACTGTCTCTATTATATTATGACAGACCAGCTAGATCTACTGTCTCTATTATATTATGACAGACCAGCTAGATCTACTGTCTCTATTATATTATGACAGACCAGCTAGATCTACTGTCTCTATTATATTATGACAGACCAGCTAGATCTACTGTCTCTATTATATTATGACAGACCAGCTAGATCTACTGTCTCTATTATATTATGACAGACCAGCTAGATCTACTGTCTCTATTATATTATGACAGACCAGCTAGATCTACTGTCTCTATTATATTATGACAGACCAGCTAGATCTACTGTCTCTATTATATTATGACAGACCAGCTAGATCTACTGTCTCTATTATATTATGACAGACCAGCTAGATCTACTGTCTCTATTATATTATGACAGACCAGCTAGATCTACTGTCTCTATTATATTATGACAGACCAGCTAGATCTACTGTCTCTATTATATTATGACAGACCAGCTAGATCTACTGTCTCTATTATATTATGACAGACCAGCTAGATCTACTGTCTCTATTATATTATGACAGACCAGCTAGATCTACTGTCTCTATTATATTATGACAGACCAGCTAGATCTACTGTCTCTATTATATTATGACAGACCAGCTAGATCTACTGTCTCTATTATATTATGACAGACCAGCTAGATCTACTGTCTCTATTATATTATGACAGACCAGCTAGATCTACTGTCTCTATTATATTATGACAGACCAGCTAGATCTACTGTCTCTATTATATTATGACAGACCAGCTAGATCTACTGTCTCTATTATATTATGACAGACCAGCTAGATCTACTGTCTCTATTATAATATGACAGACCAGCTAGATCTACTGTCTCTATTATATTATGACAGACCAGCTAGATCTACTGTCTCTATTATATTATGACAGACCAGCTAGATCTACTGTCTCTATTATATTATGACAGACCAGCTAGATCTACTGTCTCTATTATATTATGACAGACCAGCTAGATCTACTGTCTCTATTATATTATGACAGACCAGCTAGATCTACTGTCTCTATTATATTATGACAGACCAGCTAGATCTACTGTCTCTATTATATTATGACAGACCAGCTAGATCTACTGTCTCTATTATATTATGACAGACCAGCTAGATCTACTGTCTCTATTATATTATGACAGACCAGCTAGATCTACTGTCTCTATTATATTATGACAGACCAGCTAGATCTACTGTCTCTATTATATTATGACAGACCAGCTAGATCTACTGTCTCTATTATATTATGACAGACCAGCTAGATCTACTGTCTCTATTATATTATGACAGACCAGCTAGATCTACTGTCTCTATTATATTATGACAGACCAGCTAGATCTACTGTCTCTGTCTCTATTATATTATGACAGACCAGCTAGATCTACTGTCTCTATTATATTATGACAGACCAGCTAGATCTACTGTCTCTATTATATTATGACAGACCAGCTAGATCTACTGTCTCTATTATATTATGACAGACCAGCTAGATCTACTGTCTCTATTATATTATGACAGACCAGCTAGATCTACTGTCTCTATTATATTATGACAGACCAGCTAGATCTACTGTCTCTATTATATTATGACAGACCAGCTAGATCTACTGTCTCTATTATATTATGACAGACCAGCTAGATCTACTGTCTCTATTATATTATGACAGACCAGCTAGATCTACTGTCTCTATTATATTATGACAGACCAGCTAGATCTACTGTCTCTATTATATTATGACAGACCAGCTAGATCTACTGTCTCTATTATATTATGACAGACCAGCTAGATCTACTGTCTCTATTATATTATGACAGACCAGCTAGATCTACTGTCTCTATTATATTATGACAGACCAGCTAGATCTACTGTCTCTATTATATTATGACAGACCAGCTAGATCTACTGTCTCTATTATATTATGACAGACCAGCTAGATCTACTGTCTCTATTATATTATGACAGACCAGCTAGATCTACTGTCTCTATTATATTATGACAGACCAGCTAGATCTACTGTCTCTATTATAATATGACAGACCAGCTAGATCTACTGTCTCTATTATATTATGACAGACCAGCTAGATCTACTGTCTCTATTATATTATGACAGACCAGCTAGATCTACTGTCTCTATTATATTATGACAGACCAGCTAGATCTACTGTCTCTATTATATTATGACAGACCAGCTAGATCTACTGTCTCTATTATATTATGACAGACCAGCTAGATCTACTGTCTCTATTATATTATGACAGACCAGCTAGATCTACTGTCTCTATTATATTATGACAGACCAGCTAGATCTACTGTCTCTATTATATTATGACAGACCAGCTAGATCTACTGTCTCTATTATATTATGACAGACCAGCTAGATCTACTGTCTCTATTATATTATGACAGACCAGCTAGATCTACTGTCTCTATTATATTATGACAGACCAGCTAGATCTACTGTCTCTATTATATTATGACAGACCAGCTAGATCTACTGTCTCTATTATATTATGACAGACCAGCTAGATCTACTGTCTCTATTATATTATGACAGACCAGCTAGATCTACTGTCTCTATTATATTATGACAGACCAGCTAGATCTACTAGATCCAGCTAGATCTACTGTCTCTATTATATTATGACAGACCAGCTAGATCTACTGTCTCTATTATATTATGACAGACCAGCTAGATCTACTGTCTCTATTATATTATGACAGACCAGCTAGATCTACTGTCTCTATTATATTATGACAGACCAGCTAGATCTACTGTCTCTATTATATTATGACAGACCAGCTAGATCTACTGTCTCTATTATATTATGACAGACCAGCTAGATCTACTGTCTCTATTATATTATGACAGACCCAGCTAGATCTACTGTCTCTATTATATTATGACAGACCAGCTAGATCTACTGTCTCTATTATATTATGACAGACCAGCTAGATCTACTGTCTCTATTATATTATGACAGACCAGCTAGATCTACTGTCTCTATTATATTATGACAGACCAGCTAGATCTACTGTCTCTATTATATTATGACAGACCAGCTAGATCTACTGTCTCTATTATATTATGACAGACCAGCTAGATCTACTGTCTCTATTATATTATGACAGACCAGCTAGATCTACTATTATATTATGACAGACCAGCTAGATCTACTGTCTCTATTATATTATGACAGACCAGCTAGATCTACTGTCTCTATTATATTATGACAGACCAGCTAGATCTACTGTCTCTATTATATTATGACAGACCAGCTAGATCTACTGTCTCTATTATATTATGACAGACCAGCTAGATCTACTGTCTCTATTATATTATGACAGACCAGCTAGATCTACTGTCTCTATTATATTATGACAGACCAGCTAGATCTACTGTCTCTATTATATTATGACAGACCAGCTAGATCTACTGTCTCTATTATATTATGACAGACCAGCTAGATCTACTATGACAGACCCGCTATATATGACAGACCAGCTAGATCTACTGTCTCTATTATATTATGACAGACCAGCTAGATCTACTGTCTCTATTATATTATGACAGACCAGCTAGATCTACTGTCTCTATTATATTATGACAGACCAGCTAGATCTACTGTCTCTATTATATTATGACAGACCAGCTAGATCTACTGTCTCTATTATATTATGACAGACCAGCTAGATCTACTGTCTCTATTATATTATGACAGACCAGCTAGATCTACTGTCTCTATTATATTATGACAGACCCGCTAGATCTACTGTCTCTATTATATTATGACAGACCAGCTAGATCTACTGTCTCTATTATATTATGACAGACCAGCTAGATCTACTTTCTCTATTATATTATGACAGACCAGCTAGATCTACTGTCTCTATTATATTATGACAGACCAGCTAGATCTACTGTCTCTATTATAATATGACAGACCAGCTAGATCTACTGTCTCTATTATATTATGACAGACCCGCTACATCTACTGTCTCGATTATAATATGACAGACCAGCTAGATCTACTGTCTCTATTATAATATGACAGACCAGCTAGATCTACTATGACAGACCAGCTAGATCTACTGTCTCTATTATATTATGACAGACCAGGTAGATCTACTGTCTCGATTATAATATGACAGACCAGCTAGATCTACTGTCTCTATTGTATTATGACATACCAGCTAGATCTACTGTCTCTATTATATTATGACAGACCAGCTAGAGCTACTGTCTCTATTATATTATGACAGACCAGCTAGATCTACTGTCTCTATTGTACTATGACAGACCAGCTAGATCTACTGTCTCTATTATATTATGACAGACCAGGTAGATCTACTGTCTCTATTATATTATGACAGACCAGCTAGATCTACTGTCTCTATTATATTATGACAGACCAGCTAGATCTACTGTCTCTATTATATTATGACAGACCAGCTAGATCTACTGTCTCTATTATATTATGACAGACCAGCTAGATCTACTGTCTCTATTATATTATGACAGACCAGCTAGATCTACTGTCTCTATTATATTATGACAGACCAGCTAGATCTACTGTCTCTATTGTACTATGACAGACCAGCTAGATCTACTGTTTCTATTATAATATGACAGACCAGCTAGATCTACTGTCTCTATTGTATTATGACAGACCAGCTAGATCTACTGTCTCTATTATAATATGACAGACCAGCTAGATCTACTGTCTCTATTATATTATGACAGACCAGCTAGATCTACTGTCTCTATTATATTATGACAGACCAGCTAGATCTACTGTCTCTATTATATTATGACAGACCAGCTAGATCTACTGTCTCTATTATATTATGACAGACCAGCTAGATCTACTGTCTCTATTATATTATGACAGACCAGCTAGATCTACTGTCTCTATTATAATATGACAGACCAGCTAGATCTACTGTCTCTATTATATTATGACAGACAAGCTAGTTCTACTCTCTCTATTATATTATGACAGACCAGCTAGATCTACTGTTTCTATTATAATATGACAGACCAGCTAGATCTACTGTCTCTATTATAATATGACAGACCAGCTAGATCTACTTTCTCTATTATATTATGACAGACCAGCTAGATCTACTGTCTCTATTATATTATGACAGACCAGCTAGATCTACTGTCTCTATTATAATATGACAGACCAGCTGGATCTACTGTCTCTATTATATTATGACAGACCAGGTGGATCTACTGTCTCTATTATATTATGACAGACCAGCTAGATCTACTGTCTCTATTATATTATGACAGACCTGCTGGATCTACTATGACAGCCCAGCTAGATCTACTGTCTCTATTATATTATGACAGACCAGCTAGATCTACTGTCTCTATTATATTATGACAGACCAGCTGGATCTACTGTCTCTATTATATTATGACAGACCAGGTGGATCTACTGTCTCTATTATATTATGACAGACCAGCTAGATCTACTGTCTCTATTATAATATGACAGACCAGCTGGATCTACTGTCTCTATTATATTATGACAGACCAGGTGGATCTACTGTCTCTATTATATTATGACAGACCAGCTAGATCTACTGTCTCTATTATATTATGACAGACCTGCTGGATCTACTATGACAGACCCAGCTAGATCTACTGTCTCTGGGTCTATATTATGACAGACCAGCTAGATCTACTGTCTCCATTATATTATGACAGACCAGCTAGTTCTACTGTCTTTATTATATTATGACAGACCAGCTAGATCTACTGTCTGTATTATATTATGACAGACCAGCTAGATCTACTGTCTCTATTATAATATGACAGACCAGCTAGATCTACTGTCTCTATTATATTATGACAGACCAGCTAGATCTACTGTCTCTGTAATATGACAGACCAGCGAGATTTACTGTCTCTATTATATTATGACAGACCAGCTAGATCTACTGTCTCTATTATATTATGACAGACCAGCTAGATCTACTGTCTCTATTATATTATGACAGACCAGCTACTGTCTCTATTATAATATGACAGACCAGCTAGATCTACTGTCTCTATTATATTATGACAGACCAGCTAGATCTACTGTCTCTATTATATTTTGACAGACCAGCTAGATCTACTGTCTCTATTATATTATGACAGACCAGCTAGATCTACTGTCTCTATTATATTATGACAGACCAGCTAGATCTACTGTCTCTATTATATTATGACAGACCAGCTAGATCTACTGTCTCTATTATATTATGACAGACCAGCTAGATCTACTGTCTCTATTATATTATGACAGACCAGCTAGATCTACTGTCTCTATTATATTATGACAGACCAGCTAGATCTACTGTCTCTATTATATTATGACAGACCAGCTAGATCTACTGTTTCTATTATAATATGACAGACCAGCTAGATCTACTGTTTCTATTATAATATGACAGACCAGCTAGATCTACTGTCTCTATTATATTATGACAGACCAGCTAGATCTACTGTCTCTATTATATTATGACAGACCAGCTAGATCTACTGTCTCTATTATAATATGACAGACCAGCTGGATCTACTGTCTCTATTATATTATGACAGACCAGGTGGATCTACTGTCTCTATTATATTATGACAGACCAGCTAGATCTACTGTCTCTATTATATTATGACAGACCAGCTAGATCTACTATTATATTATGACAGCCCAGCTAGATCTACTGTCTCAATTATAACATGACAGACCAGCTAGATCTACTGTCTCTATTATAATATGACAGACCAGCTAGATCTACTGTCTCTATTATATTATGACAGACCAGCTAGATCTACTGTCTCTATTATATTATGACAGACCAGCTAGATCTACTGTCTCTATTATAATATGACAGACCAGCTAGATCTACTGTCTCTATTATATTATGACAGACCAGCTGGATCTACTGTCTCTATTATATTATGACAGACCAGCTAGATCTACTGTCTATTATATATATGACAGACTAGATCTACTGTCTGGATATACTATGACAGACCAGCTAGATCTACTGTCTCTGGGTCTCGAATATATTATGACAGACCAGCTAGATCTACTGTCTCCATTATAATATGACAGACCAGCTGGTTCTACTGTCTCTATTATATTATGACAGACCAGCTAGATCTACTGTCTGTATTATATTATGACAGACAAGCTAGATCTACTGTCTCTATTATAATATGACAGACCAGCTAGATCTACTGTCTCTATTATATTATGACAGACCAGCTAGAGCTACTGTCTCTATTATATTATGACAGACCAGCTAGATCTACTGTCTGTATTATGTTATGACAGACCAGCTAGATCTACTATCTCTATTATATTATGACAGACCCGCTACATCTACTGTCTCTATTTTAATATGACAGACCAGCTAGATCTACTGTCTCTATTATAATATGACAGACCAGCTGGATCTACTGTCTCTATTATATTATGACAGACCAGGTGGATCTACTGTCTCTATTATATTATGACAGACCAGCTAGATCTACTGTCTCTATTATAATATGACAGACCAGCTAGATCTACTTTCTCTATTATATTATGACAGACCAGCTAGATCTACTGTCTCTATTATATTATGACAGACCAGCTAGAGCTACTGTCTCTATTATAATATGACAGACCAGCTAGATCTACTGTCTCTATTATATTAAGACAGACCAGCTAGATCTACTGTCTCTATTATATTATGACAAACCAGCTAGATCAACTGTCTCTATTATATTATGACAGACCAGCTAGATCTACTGTCTCTATTATATTAATACAGACCAGCTAGATCTACTGTCTCTATTATATTATGACAGACCAGCTAGATCTACTGTCTCTATTATATTATGACAGACCAGCTAGATCTACTGTCTCTATTATATTATGACAGACCAGCTAGATCTACTGTCTCTATTATATTATGACAGACCAGCTAGATCTACTGTCTCTATTATATTATGACAGACCAGCTAGATTACTGTCTCGATTATAATATGACAGAGCAGCTAGATCTACTGTCTCTATTATAATATGACAGACCAGCTAGATCTACTGTCTCTATTATATTATGACAGACCAGCTAGTTCTACTGTCTCTATTATATTATGACAGACCAGCTAGATCTACTGTTTCTATTATAATATGACAGACCAGCTAGATCTACTGTCTCTATTATAATATGACAGACCAGCTAGATCTACTGTCTCTATTATATTATGACAGACCAGCTAGATCTGCTGTCTCTATTATATTATGACAGACCAGCTAGATCTACTGTCTCTATAAAAATATGACAGACCAGCTGGATCTACTGTCTCTATTATATTATGACAGACCAGCTGGATCTACTGTCTCTATTATATTATGACAGACCATCCAGATCTACTGTCTCTATTAAATTATGACAGACCAGCTAAATCTACTGCCTCTATTGTATTATGACAGACCAGCCAGATCTACGGTCTCTATTAAATTATGACAGACCAGCTAGAGTCTAGATCTACTATGACAGACCAGCTAGATCTACTGTCTCTATTATATTATGACAGACCAGCTAGATCTACTGTCTCTATTATATTATGACAGACCAGCTAGATCTACTGTCTCTATTATATTATGACAGACCAGCTAGATCTACTGTCTCTATTATAATATGACAGACCAGCTAGATCTACTGTCTCTATTGACAGACCATATTATGACAGACCAGCTAGATCTACTGTCTCTATTATATTATGACAGACCAGCTAGATCTACTGTCTCTATTTATAATATGACAGACCAGCTAGATCTACTGTCTCTATTATATTATGACAGACCAGCTAGATCTACTGTCTCTATTATATTATGACAGACCAGCTAGATCTACTGTCTCTATTATATTATGACAGACCAGCTAGATCTACTGTCTCTATTATATTATGACAGACCAGCTAGATCTACTGTCTCTATTATATTATGACAGACCAGCTAGATCTACTGTCTCTATTATATTATGACAGACCAGCTAGATCTACTGTCTCTATTATATTATGACAGACCAGCTAGATCTACTGTCTCTATTATATTATGACAGACCAGCTAGATCTACTGTCTCTATTATATTATGACAGACCAGCTAGATCTACTGTCTCTATTATATTATGACAGACCAGCTAGATCTACTGTCTCTATTATATTATGACAGACCAGCTGGATCTACTGTCTCTATTATATTATGACAGACCAGCTAGATCTACTGTCTCTATTATATTATGACAGACCAGCTAGATCTACTGTCTCTATTATATTATGACAGACCAGCTAGATCTACTGTCTCTATTATATTATGACAGACCAGCTAGATCTACTGTCTCTATTATATTATGACAGACCAGCTAGATCTACTGTCTCTATTATATTATGACAGACCAGCTGGATCTACTGTCTCTATTATATTATGACAGACCAGCTAGATCTACTGTCTCTATTATATTATGACAGACCAGCTGGATCTACTATGACAGACCAGCTAGATCTACTGTCTCTACTGTCTCTATTATATTATGACAGACCAGCTAGATCTACTGTCTCCATTATAATTATGACAGACCAGCTAGATCTACTGTCTCTATTATATTATGACAGACCAGCTAGATCTACTGTCTCTATTATATTATGACAGACCAGCTAGATCTACTGTCTCTATTATATTATGACAGACCAGCTAGATCTACTGTCTCAATTATATTATGACAGACCAGCTAGATCTACTGTCTCTATTATATTATGACAGACCAGCTAGATCTACTGTCTCTATTATATTATGACAGACCAGCTAGATCTACTGTCTCTATTATATTATGACAGACCAGCTAGATCTACTGTCTCTATTATATTATGACAGACCAGCTAGATCTACTGTCTCTATTATATTATGACAGACCAGCTAGATCTACTGTCTCTATTATATTATGACAGACCAGCTAGATCTACTGTCTCTATTATATTATGACAGACCAGCTAGATCTACTGTCTCTATTATATTATGACAGACCAGCTAGATCTACTGTCTCTATTATATTATGACAGACCAGCTAGATCTACTGTCTCTATTATATTATGACAGACCAGCTAGATCTACTGTCTCTATTATAATATGACAGACCAGCTAGATCTACTGTCTCTATTATATTATGACAGACCAGCTAGATCTACTGTCTCTATTATATTATGACAGACCAGCTAGATCTACTGTCTCTATTATATTATGACAGACCAGCTAGATCTACTGTCTCTATTATATTATGACAGACCAGCTAGATCTACTGTCTCTATTATATTATGACAGACCAGCTAGATCTACTGTCTCTATTATATTATGACAGACCAGCTAGATCTACTGTCTCTATTATATTATGACAGACCAGCTATATCTACTGTCTCTATTATATTATGACGGATCAGCTAGATCTACTGTCTCTATTATATTATGACAGACCAGCTAGATCTACTGTCTCTATTATAATATGACAGACCAGCTAGATCTAATGTCTCTATTGTATTATAACAGACCAGCTAGATCTACTGTCTCTATGTCTCTATTATAATATGACTGACCAGCTAGATCTACTGTCTCTATTATATTATGACAGACCAGATGGATCTACTGTCTCTATTATATTATGACAGACCAGCTGGATCTGCTTTCTCTATTATTTATGACAGACCAGGTGGATCTACTGTCTCTATTATATTATGACAGACCTGCTGGTTCTACTATGACAGACCAGCTAGATCTACTGTCTCTGTGTCTCGAATATATTATGACAGACCAGCTAGATCTACTGTCTCCATTATAATATGACAGACCTGTTGGTTCTACTGTCTTTATTATATTATGACAGACCAGCTAGATCTACTGTCTGTATTATATTATGACAGACAAGCTAGATCTACTGTCTCTATTATAATATGACAGACCAGCTAGATCTACTGTCTCTATTATATTATGACAGACCAGCTAGAGCTACTGTCTCTATTATAATATGACAGACCAGCTAGATCTACTGTCTCTATTATATTATGACAGACCAGCTAGATCTACTGTCTCTATTATATTATGACAGACCAACTAGATCTACTGTCTCTATTATATTATGACAGACCAGCTAGATCTACTGTCTCTATTATATTATGACAGACCAGCTAGATCTACTGTCTCTATTATATTATGACAGACCAGCTAGATCTACTGTCTCTATTATATTATGACAGACCAGCTAGATCTACTGTCTCTATTATATTATGACAGACCAGCTAGATCTACTGTCTCTATTATATTATGACAGACCAGCTAGATCTACTGTCTCTATTATATTATGACAGACCAGCTAGAGCTACTGTCTCTATTATATTATGACAGACCAGCTAGATTTACTGTCTCTATTATATTATGACAGACCAGCTAGATCTACTATCTCTATTATATTAACCAGCTAGATCTACTGTCAATATATGTTATGTTATGACAGACCCAGCTAGATCTACTGTCTCTATTATATTATGACAGACCAAGCTAGATCTACTGTCCCTATTATATATGACAGACCAGGTAGATCTGTGTCTCTGTTATAATATGACAGACCAGCTAGATCTACTGTCTCTATTATATTATGACAGACCAGCTAGATCTACTGTCTTTTATAGGCAGACCAGCTAGATCTGCTGTCTCTATTATATTTGAAAGACCAGGTAGATCTGCTGTCTCTATTATGTTATGACAGACCAGCTAGATCTACTGTCTCTATTCTAATTTGACAGACCAGCTAGATCTAATGTCTCTGTTATATTTGACAGACCAGCTAGATCTAATGTCTCTATTATATTATGACAGACCAGCTAGATCTATTCTCTATTATATTATGACAGACCAGCTAGATCCGCAATATACTATTATATTATGACAGATCAGCTGGTCTGCTGTCTTTATTATGTTATGACAGACCAGCTAGATCTACTGTCTTTATTATATTATGACAGACCCTTTAGATCTACTGTCTCTATTGTATTATGACAGACCAGCTAGATATAATGTCTCTATTACATTTTGACAGACCAGCTGGATCTGCTGTCGCTGTTATATTATGACAGACCCAGCTAGATCTACTGTCTCTATTATATTATGACAGACCAGCTAGATCTACTGTCTCTATTATATTATGACAGACCAGCTAGATCTACTGTCTCTATTATATTATGACAGACCAGCTAGATCTACTGTCTCTATTATAATATGACAGACCAGCTAGATCTACTGTCTCTA
>NW_024608207.1:0-7500 GCF_018296145.1 Oncorhynchus tshawytscha
GTCAGTCAGTCAGTTTCAGCCCAGTCAGTCAGTCAGTCAGTTTCTGCCCAGTCAGTCAGTCAGTCCGTTTAGTTTCAGCCCAGTCAGTCAGTCCGTTAGTTTCAGCCCAGTCAGTCAGTCAGCCAGTTTCAGCCCAGTCAGTCAGTCAGTCAGTTTCAGCCCAGTCAGTCAGTCAGTTTCAGCCCAGTCAGTCAGTCAGTTTCAGCCCAGTCAGTCAGTCAGTCAGTTTCAGCCCAGTCAGTCAGTCAGCCAGTTTCAGCCCTAGTCAGTCAGTCAGTCAGTTTCAGCCCAGTCAGTCAGTCAGTCAGTTTCAGCCCAGTCAGTCAGTCAGTCAGTTTCAGCCCAGTCAGTCAGTCAGCCAGTTTCAGCCCAGTCAGTCAGTCAGTTTCAGCCCAGTCATCAGTCAGTCAGTCAGTTTCAGCCCAGTCAGTCAGTCAGTTTCAGCCAGTCAGTTTCAGCCCAGTCAGTCAGTCAGTCAGTCAGTTTCAGCCCAGTCAGTCAGTCAGTCAGTTTCAGCCCAGTCAGTCAGTCAGTCAGTTTCAGCCCAGTCAGTCAGTCAGTCCGTTAGTTTCAGCCCAGTCAGTCAGTCAGTCCGTTAGTTTCAGCCCAGTCAGTCAGTCAGTCCGTTAGTTTCAGCCCAGTCAGTCAGTCAGTCAGTCAGTTTCAGCCCAGTCAGTCAGTCAGTTTCAGCCCAGTCAGTCAGTCAGTCAGTTTCAGCCCAGTCAGTCAGTCAGTTTCAGCCCAGTCAGTCAGTCAGTTTCAGCCCAGTCAGTCAGTCAGTCCGTTAGTTTCAGCCCAGTCAGTCAGTCAGTCAGTTTCAGCCCAGTCAGTCAGTCAGTTTCAGCCCAGTCAGTCAGTCAGTCAGTTTCAGCCCAGTCAGTCAGTCAGTTTCAGCCCAGTCAGTCAGTCAGTTTCAGCCCAGTCAGTCAGTCAGTCAGTTTCAGCCCAGTCAGTCAGTCAGCCAGTTTCTGCCCTAGTCAGTCAGTCAGTCAGTTAGTTTCAGCCCAGTCAGTCAGTCAGTCAGTTTCAGCCCAGTCAGTCAGTCAGTTTCAGCCCAGTCAGTCAGTCAGTTTCAGCCCAGTCAGTCAGTCAGTCAGTCAGTTTCAGCCCAGTCAGTCAGTCAGTTTCAGCCCAGTCAGTCAGTCAGTCAGTTTCAGCCCAGTCAGTCAGTCAGTCAGTTTCTGCCCTAGTCAGTCAGTCAGTCAGTCAGTTTCAGCCCAGTCAGTCAGTCAGTCAGTTTCAGCCCAATCAGTCAGTTTCAGCCCAGTCAGTCAGTCAGTCAGTCAGTTTCAGCCCAGTCAGTCAGTCAGTCAGTCAGTTTCAGCCCAGTCAGTTTCAGCCCAGTCAGTCAGTTAGTTTCAGCCCAGTCAGTCAGTCAGTCAGCCAGTTTCAGCCCAGTCAGTCAGTTAGTCAGTCAGTTTCAGCCCAGTCAGTCAGTCAGTCCGTTAGTTTCAGCCCAGTCAGTCAGTCAGCCAGTTTCAGCCCAGTCAGTCAGTCAGTTTCAGCCCAGTCAGTCAGTCAGTTTCAGCCCAGTCAGTCAGTCAGTTTCAGCCCAGTCAGTCAGTCAGTCAGTCAGTCAGTTTCAGCCCAGTCAGTCAGTCAGTTTCAGCCCAGTCAGTCAGTCAGTTTCAGCCCAGTCAGTCAGTCAGTCAGTTTCAGCCCAGTCAGTCAGTCAGCCAGTTTCTGCCCTAGTCAGTCAGTCAGTCAGTTAGTTTCAGCCCAGTCAGTCAGTCAGTCAGTCAGTTTCAGCCCAGTCAGTCAGTCAGTCAGTTTCAGCCAGTCAGTTTCAGCCCAGTCAGTCAGTCAGCCAGTTTCAGCCCAGTCAGTCAGTCAGTTAGTCAGTCAGTTTCAGCCCAGTCAGTCAGTCAGTTTCAGCCCAGTCAGTCAGTCAGTCAGTTTCAGCCCAGTCAGTCAGTCAGTCAGTTTCTGCCCAGTCAGTCAGTCAGTCCGTTAGTTTCAGCCCAGTCAGTCAGTCAGTCAGTCAGTTTCAGCCCAGTCAGAGTTTCAGCCCAGTCAGTCAGTCAGTTTCAGCCCAATCAGTCAGTCAGTTTCAGCCCAGTCAGTTTCAGGCCAGTCAGCCAGTTTCAGCCCAGTCAGTTTCAGCCCAGTCAGTTTCAGGCCAGTCAGTCAGTCAGTTTCAGGCCAGTCAGTCAGTCAGTCAGTTTCAGCCCCCAGTCAGTCAGTCAGTCAGTTTCAGCCCAGTCAGTCAGTTTCAGGCCAGTCAGTCAGTTTCAGCCAGTCAGTCAGTCAGTCAGTTTCAGTCAGTCAGTCAGTTTCAGCCCAGTCAGTCAGTCAGTTTCAGTCAGTCAGTTTCAGCCAGTCAGTCAGTCAGTTTCAGCCCAGTCAGTCAGTCAGTCAGTCAGTCAGTCAGTGTCAGTCAGTCAGTCAGTCAGTCAGTTTCAGCCCAGTCAGTCAGTCAGTCAGTTTCAGCCCAGTCAGTCAGTCAGTTTCAGCCAGTCAGTCAGTTTCAGCCCAGTCAGTCAGTCAGTTTCAGTTTCAGTTTCAGACCAGTCAGTCAGTCAGTTTCAGCCCAGTCAGTCAGTTTCAGACCAGTCGGTCAGTCAGTCAGTTTCAGTCAGTCAGTCAGTCAGTTTCAGACCAGTCAGTCAGTCAGTTTCAGCCCAGTCAGTCAGTCAGTCAGTCAGTAGTCAGTCAGTCAGTCAGTTTGCCCAGTCAGTCAGTCAGTTCAGTTTCAGCCCAGTCAGTCAGTCAGTCAGTCAGTTTCAGTCAGTCAGTCAGTCAGTCAGTTTCAGCCCAGTCAGTCAGTTAGTTTCAGCCCAGTCAGTCAGTCAGTCAGTTTCAGCCCAGTCAGTCAGTCAGTTTCAGCCCAGTCAGTCAGTTAGTTTCAGCCCAGTCAGTCAGTTAGTTTCAGCCCAGTCAGTCAGTCAGTCAGTTTCAGCCCAGTTCAGTCAGTCAGTTTCAGCCCAGTCAGTCAGCAGTTTCAGCCCAGTCAGTCAGTCAGTTAGTTTCAGCCCAGTCAGTTTCAGTCAGTTTCAGCCCAGTCAGTCAGCCAGTTTCAGCCCAGTCAGTTTCAGCCCAGTCAGTTTCAGGCCAGTCAGTCAGTCAGCCCAGTCAGTTTCAGCCCAGTCAGTCAGTCAGTCAGTCAGTCCAGTCAGTCAGTTTCAGCCCAGTCAGTCAGTTTCAGCCCAGTCAGTCAGTTTCAGCCCAGTCAGTCAGTCAGTCAGTTTCAGCCCAGTCAGTCAGTTAGTTTCAGCCCAGTCAGTCAGTCAGTTTCAGGCCAGCCAGTCAGTCAGTCAGTCAGTTTCAGCCCAGTCAGTCAGTCAGTTTCAGCCCAGTCAGTCAGTGAGTTTCAGCCCAGTCAGTCAGTCTGTCAGTCAGTCAGTTTCAGCCCAGTCAGTCAATCAGTCAGTTTCAGACCAGTCAGTCAGTCAGTTTCAGCCCAGTCAGTCAGTCAGTTTCTGCCCAGTCAGTCAGTCAGTCAGTTTTTGCCCAGTCAGTCAGTCAGTCAGTTTTTGCCCAGTCAGTCAGTCAGTCAGTCAGTCAGTCAGTCAGTCAGTCAGTCAGTCAGTTTCAGAAAAGTCAGTCAATCAGTCAGTTTCAGACCAGTCAGTCAGTCAGATGCGTTTGTTTAATTCCATGTTTCCATGTTGACTTACCCGTACTGTGTTTTCCCAGACGTTAACAGCGTTTCTATGGCAGCCACCTGTTCGTCGGTGAGGTCATTACAGTTTTGTAGTTTCTGCAGGATGAGCTGGTCAGAGTTCTGGATGTAGGAACCGTCCAGAACACACACCATGTTGCCTAGGACCTGCAGGTTGTCACTGCTCAGAACCGTGCCGCTGATACCCTGCAGGGACAGATGGACACAACACAGCACTGACATCACGACTTCCAATCAGATCGCATCAAATGCAAGCTCATATCATAAGCATTTCTATATTTGCCATTCTATATTGCCATTCTATATTTCCATTATATATTGCCATTACATATTGTCATTCTATATTTCCATTCTATATTGCCATTCTATAATGCCGTTCTATATTGTCATTCTATATTGCCATTCTATATTGCCATTCTATAATGCCGTTCTATATTGTCATTCTGTATTATCATTCTGTATTGTCATTCTATATTATCATTCTGTATTGTCATTCTATATTGTCATTCTATATTGTCATTCTGTATTATCATTCTGTATTGTCATTCTATATTATCATTCTGTATTGTCATTCTATATTGTCATTCTATATTGTCATTCTGTATTATCATTCTGTATTGTCATTCTATATTCACGTTCTATATTGTCATTCTATATTGTCATTCTATATTCACGTTCTATATTGTCATTCTATATTGTCATTCTATATTCACGTTCTATAGTGTCATTCTATATTGTCATTCTATATTCACGTTCTATATTGTCATTCTATATTCACGTTCTATATTGCCATTCTATATTGTCATTCTATATTGTCATTCTATATTCACGTTCTATATTGTCATTCTATATTGTCATTCTATATTGTCATTCTATATTGTCATTCTATATTCACGTTCTATATTGTCATTCTATATTGTCATTCTATATTCACGTTCTATAGTGTCATTCTATATTGTCATTCTATATTCACGTTCTATATTGTCATTCTATATTACCATTCTATATTACCATTCTATATTGTCATTCTATATTGTCATTCTATATTACCATTCTGTATTATCATTCTGTATTGTCATTCTATATTCACATTCTATATTGCCATTCTATATTGCCATTCTATATTCTATATTGTCATTCTATATTCATTCTATATTACCATTCTATATTACCATTCTATATTACCATTCTATATTACCATTCTATATTACCATTCTATATTGTCATTCTATATTGTCATTCTATATTACCATTCTATATTACCATTCTGTATTATCATTCTGTATTGTCATTCTATATTCACGTCATTCTATATTGTCATTCTATATTGTCATTCTATATTCACATTCTATATTGTCATTCTATATTGTCATTCTATATTCACATTCTATATTGTCATTCTATATTCACGTCATTCTATATTGCCATTCTATATTGTCATTCTATATTGTCATTCTATATTCACATTCTATATTGTCATTCTATATTGTCATTCTATATTCACGTTCTATATTGTCATTCTATATTCACGTTCTATATTGCCATTCTATATTGTCATTCTATATTACCATTCTATATTGTCATTCTATATTGCCATTCTATATTCACGTTCTATATTGTCATTCTATATTGTCATTCTATATTCACGTTCTATATTACCATTCTATATTGTCATTCTATATTGTCATTCTATATTGTCATTCTATATTACCATTCTATATTGTCATTCTATATTGTCATTCTATATTGTCATTCTATATTGTCATTCTATATTGTCATTCTATATTGTCATTCTATATTGTCATTCTATATTACCATTCTATATTACCATTCTATATTGTCATTCTATATTGCCGTTCTAAACTCAGCAAAAAGTTGTACATATCTTTTTCAGGACCCCGTCTTTCAAAGATCATTCGTAAAAATCCAAATAACTTCACAGATCTTCATTGTAAAGGGTTTAAACACTGTTTCCCATGCTTGTTCAATGAACCGTAAACAATTAATGAACATGCACCAGTGGAACGGTCGTTAAGACACCAACAGCTTTCAGACGGTAGGCAATTAAGGTTACAGTTATGAAAACTTAGGACTCCAATGAGGCCTTTCTACTGAATCTGGAAAATACCAAAAGAAAGATGCCCAGGGTCCCTGCTCATCTGTGTGAACGTGTCTTAGGCATGCTGCAGGGAGGCATGAGGACTGCAGATGTGACCAGGGCAATAAATTGCAATGTCCATACTGTGAGACGCCTAAGACAGCGCTACAGGGAGACAGGATGGACAGCTTATCGTCCTCGCAGTGGCAGACCACGTGTAACAACACCTGCACAGGATCGGTACATCCGAACATCACACCTGCTGGACAGATACAGGATGGCAACAACAACTGCCCGAGTTACACCAGGAACACACAATTTCTCCATCAGTGCTCAGACTGTCCGTAACAGGCTGGTTGTAGGCCTGTTGTAAGGCAGGTCCTCACCAGACATCACCGGCAACAACGTCGCCTATGGACACACACCCACCATCGCTGGACCAGACAGGACTGGCAAAAAGTGCTCTTCACTGACGAGTCGCGGTTTTGTCTCACCCCAGGGTTAACCAGGCTCGTTCAGATGCTACTGTTGTTATCCCCCCCCCCAGGGTTAACCAGGCTCGTTCAGATGCTACTGTTGCTATTCCCCCAGGGTTAACCAGACTCTTTCAGATGCTACTGTTGCTATTCCCCCCAGGGTTAACCACTCTTTCAGATGTTACTGTTGCTATTCCCCCCCCAGCGTGAGACCAGGTTCATTCCAGAGCTCCAATCTGCCTTTACTGCATTGCAGAAAGCAATGGATGGAGGTTTATATGTAGATTTATAGTGTACTACTGAGACCAGAGACCAATAGGCCTGGTCAAAAGTAGTGTACTATTAAGGGAATAGTGGTGTCATTTGGACCACATCTATGTTGTGTTACAGTGTGGTGACTCACCAGGCAGGTCTTGACGTTGTTAACCAGGGCTGTGCGTTTGAAGCTGAGCGCGTCGGAGAACACGGAGAAGTCTGCGTCTCCCAGCTCACTGAAGTAGTCCTTACAGGTGTCCCGAGGAACCTTACTGTAGCTGCAGACATCAAATACAATATAACACCTTTATATTCATACAATATAAACAAACAAATATTCATCAGTAACTTAATAAACCATTTCATTCATCAGTAACTTAATAAACCATTTTATTCATCAGTAACTTAATAAACCGGTGTCATTCATCAGTAACTTAATAAACCATTTCATTCATCAGTAACTTAATAAACCAGTTTCATTCATTTGATTTATTGGTTGTTGGTTGATGTATTGGTTGATTGGTTCATGTATTTATTGGTTGGTTGATTGGTTGATTGATTGGTTGATGGTTGATTGGTTAATTGATTTATTGGTTGTTGGTTGATTGATTGGTTCATGTATTTATTGGTTGGTTGATTGGTTGATTGATTGGTTGATGGTTGATTGGTTAATGGATTTATTGGTTGATTGGTTAATGGATTTATTGGTTGATTGGTTGATTGGTTAATATATTTATTGGTTGATTGATTGGTTAATGTATTTATTGGTTGTTGGTTGATTGGTTGATTGGTTAATGTATTTATTGGTTGATTGGTTAATTGATTTATTGGTTGTTGGTTGATTGGTTAATGTATTTATTGGTTGATTGTTTGGTTGATTGGTTGATTGGTTAATTGATTTATCGGTTGTTGGTTGATTGGTTGATTGAATGTATGACATGCGGTACTCACTCGTAGTAAAGCAGCATGTCAGGAGGGTACAGGTTGTAGCTGGTGACATTTGACTCTTCCTTGATGTAGTTGTACATGCAGGTCAACTGTGGGTCACA
>NW_024608207.1:10000-15000 GCF_018296145.1 Oncorhynchus tshawytscha
GCGAAAACTGTTTTTTAGACATTTTTGCAAATGTATTACAAACAAAAAATATAATACCTTATTTACATAAGTATTCAGACCCTTTCACTTTTTCGACATTTTGTTACGTTACAGCCTTGTTCTAAAATTGATTAAATAACCAAATTTTTCAAATGTATAATGACAAAAGCAGGATTTTAAAGAAATATTTGCAAAAAATATAAATACTGTATTTACATAAGTATTCAGACCCTTTGCTATGAGAGTTCAAAATGAGCTCAGGTGCAACCTGTTTCCATTGATCATCTTTGACATGTTTCTACAATTTGATTGGAGTCCACCTGTGGTAAATGTAATTGATTGGACATGATTTGGAAAGGCACACACCTGTCTGTATGAGGTCCCAGTTGACAGTGCATGTCAGAGCAAAAACCAAGCCATGAGGTCGAAGGAATTGTCCGTAGAGCTCTGAGACAGGATTGTGTCGAAGCATAGATCTGGGGTAAGGTACCAAAACGTTTCTGTAGCATTGTGGGTCCCCAAGAACCCAGTGGCCTCCATCAAGTTTTGAACCACCAAGACTCTTCCAAGAGCTGGCCACCCGGCCAAACTGAGCAATCGGGGGAGAAGGGCCTTGGTCAGGGAGGTGACCAAGAACCCGATGGTCACTCTGACAGAGCTCCAGAGTTCCTCTGTGGAGATGGGAGAACCTTCCAGAAGGACAACCATCTCTGTAGCACTCCGCCAATCAGGACTTTATGGCAGAGTGGCCAGACGGAACCCACTCCTCAGTAAAAGGCACAAGACAGCCCGCTTGGAGTTTGCCAAAAGGTACCTAAAGGACTCTCAGACCTATGAGAAACAAGATTCTCTGGTCTGATAAAACCGAGATTGAACTCTTTGGCCTAAATGCCAAGCGTCACATCTGGAGGAAACCTGGTACCATCCCTACGGTGATTCATGGTGGTGGCAGCATAATGCTGTGGGGATGTTTTTCAGTGACAGGGACTGGGAGACTAGTCAGGATCGAGGGAAAGACGAACGGAGCAAAGTACAGAGAGATCTTTGATGAAAACCTGCTCCAGAGTGCTCAGAACCCCAAGACTGGGGCGAGGGTTCGCCTTCCAATAGGACAACGACCCTAAGCACACAGCCAAAACAAAAAACAACGCAGGAGTGGCTTTGGGACAAGTCTCTGAATGTCCTTGAGTGGCCCAGCCAGAGACCGGACTTGAACCTGATCTAGCATCTCTGGAGAGCCCTGAAATAGCTGTGCAGCAACACTCCCCATCCAACCTGACAGAACTTGAGAGGATCTCCAGAGAAGAATGGGAGAAACTCCCCAAATACAGGTGTGCCAAGCTTGTAGCGACATACCCAAGAAGACTCGAAGCTGTCATCGATGTCAAAGGTGCTTCAACAAAGTACTGAGTAAAGGGTCTGAATACTTACGTAAATACTTTCCGAATGCTCTGTGTATATATATATGTACATATATATATATATCTGTGTGTATATATATATATATCTGTGTGTGTATATATATATATATATATCTGTGTATATATATATATATATATACTGTACATCACAATGTGCAGATGTTCCCAGACTCACTTGTCGGAGTTGTCAATTCCTAGAGCCACTGTGTCAAAGAACAACACAGCCTGAAAATAAAAGAACAGTATTATAGTTTCTTAAATTCACTGTGTGTGTGTTTTCACTGTGTGTGTGTGTTCACTGTGTGTGTGTTCACTGTGTGTGTTCACTGTGTGTGTGTTCACTGTGTGTGTGTGTGTGTTCTCTGGGTGTATGTGTTCACTGAGTGTGTGTTTTCACTGTGTGTGTGTGTTTCACTGTGTGTGTGTTCACTGTGTGTTCACTGTGTGTGTGTTCACTGTGTGTGTGTGTTCACTGTGTGGGTGTGTGTGTTGTGTGTTCACTGTGTGTGTGTTCACTGTGTGTGTGTGTTCACTGTGTGTGTGTTCACTGTGTGTGTGTTCACTGTGTGTGTGTGTTCACTGTGTGTGTGTGTTCACTGTGTGTGTGTTCACTGTGTGTGTGTGTTCACTGTGTGTGTTCACTGTGTGTGTGTGTTCACTGTGTGTGTGTGTGTTCACTGTGTGTGTGTTCACTGTGTGTGTGTGTTCACTGTGTGTGTGTGTTCACTGTGTGTGTTCACTGTGTGTGTGTGTTTCACTGTGTGTGTGTTCACTGTGTGTGTGTTGTGTTCACTGTGTGTGTGTTCACTGTGTGTGTGTTCACTGTGTCACTGTGTGTGTGTTCACTGTGTGTGTGTGTTCACTGTGTGTGTGTGTTCACTGTGTGTGTGTGTGTTCACTGTGTGTGTGTGTTCACTGTGTGTGTTCACTGTGTGTGTGTTCACTGTGTGTGTTCACTGTGTGTGTGTTCACTGTGTGTGTGTTCACTGTGTGTGTGTGTTCACTGTGTGTGTGTGTGTGTGTGTGTTCACTGTGTGTGTGTTCACGTGTGTGTGTTCACTGTGTGTGTTCACTGTGTGTGTGTGTTCACTGTGTGTGTGTTCACTGTGTGTGTGTGTTCACTGTGTGTGTGTGTGTGTGTGTTCACTGTGTGTGTGTTCACTGTGTGTGTGTGTTCACTGTGTGTGTGTTCACTGTGTGTGTTCACTGTGTGTGTGTTCATATTGTGTGTGTGTTCACTGTGTGTGTGTTGTGTGTGTGTGTTCACTGTGTGTGTGTTCACTGTGTGTGTGTGTGTGTGTTCACTGTGTGTGTGTTCATATTGTGTGTGTGTTCACTGTGTGTGTGTTCACTGTGTGTGTTCACTGTGTGTGTGTTCACTGTGTGTGTGTGTTCACTGTGTGTGTGTTCACTGTGTGTGTGTGTGTGTGTTCACTGTGTGTGTGTTCACTGTGTGTGTGTTCACTGTGTGTGTGTTCACTGTGTGTGTTCACTGTGTGTGTGTTCACTGTGTGTGTGTTCACTGTGTGTGTGTGTTCACTGTGTGTGTGTTCACTGTGTGTGTGTGTCACTGTGTGTGTGTGTGTTCACTGTGTGTGTTCACTGTTCACTGTGTGTGTTCACTGTGTGTGTGTTCACTGTGTGTGTGTGTTCACTGTGTGTGTGTGTGTGTTCACTGTGTGTGTGTTCATATTGTGTGTTGTTCACTGTGTGTGTGTTCACTGTGTGTGTTCACTGTGTGTGTGTTCACTGTGTGTGTGTGTTCACTGTGTGTGTGTGTGTGTTCACTGTGTGTGTGTTCACTGTGTGTGTGTTCACTGTGTGTGTGTTCACTGTGTGTGTGTGTGTGTGTTCACTGTGTGTGTGTTCACTGTGTGTGTGTGTTCACTGTGTGTGTGTGTTCACTGTGTGTGTGTTCACTGTGTGTGTGTTCACTGTGTGTGTGTTCACTGTGTGTGTGTTCATATTGTGTGTGTGTTCACTGTGTGTGTTCACTGTGTGTGTTCACTGTGTGTGTGTTCACTGTGTGTGTGTGTTCACTGTGTGTGTGTTCACTGTGTGTGTGTTCACTGTGTGTGTGTGTTCACTGTGTGTGTGTTCACTGTGTGTGTGTTCACTGTGTGTGTGTGTTCACTGTGTGTGTGTGTTCACTGTGTGTGTTCACTGTGTGTGTGTTCACTGTGTGTGTGTTCACTGTGTGTGTGTGTTCACTGTGTGTGTGTGTTCACTGTGTGTGTTCACTGTGTGTGTGTTCACTGTGTGTGTGTGTTCACTGTGTGTGTTCACTGTGTGTGTGTTCACTGTGTGTGTGTGTTCACTGTGTGTGTGTGTTCACTGTGTGTGTGTTCACTGTGTGTGTGTTCACTGTGTGTGTGTGTTCACTGTGTGTGTTCACTGTGTGTGTGTTCACTGTGTGTGTGTGTTCACTGTGTGTGTTCACTGTGTGTGTGTTCACTGTGTGTGTGTGTGTTCACTGTGTGTGTTCACTGTGTGTGTGTTCACTGTGTGTGTGTGTTCACTGTGTGTGTGTGTTCACTGTGTGTGTTCACTGTGTGTGTTCACTGTGTGTGTGTTCATTGTGTGTGTGTTCACTGTGTGTGTGTTCACTGTGTTCACTGTGTGTGTGTGTTCACTGTGTGTGTGTGTTCACTGTGTGTGTGTGTTCACTGTGTGTGTGTTCACTGTGTGTGTGTTCACTGTGTGTGTGTTCACTGTGTGTGTGTTCACTGTGTGTGTGTGTTCACTGTGTGTGTGTGTGTGTGTTCACTGTGTGTGTGTTCACTGTGTGTGTGTTCACTGTGTGTGTTCACTGTGTGTGTGTGTGTGTTCACTGTGTGTGTGTTCACTGTGTGTGTGTTCACTGTGTGTGTGTGTTCACTGTGTGTGTGTGTTCACTGTGTGTGTGTGTGTGTGTGTTCACTGTGTGTGTGTGTGTGTGTTCACTGTGTGTGTGTGTTCACTGTGTGTGTGTGTTCACTGTGTGTGTGTTCATTGTGTGTGTGTTCACTGTGTGTGTTGACTGTGTGTGTGTTCACTGTGTGTGTTTACTGTGTGTGTTTACTGTGTGTGTTCACTGAGTGTGTTCACTGCGTGTTTTCACTGTGTGTTTTCACTGTGTGTGTTCATATTGTGTGTGTGTTCACTGTGTGTGTGTTCACTGTGTGTGTGTGTTCACTGCGTGTGTGTTCACAGTGTGTGTGTGTGTTTACTGGGTGTGTGCGTGTTTTTTCTGTGTGTGTGTGTGTGTTTTCTGGGTGTGTGTGTTTTCTGTGTGTGTGTGTGTGTGTGTGTGTGTGCTCCCCATCACCTGTTCGTGTCTCCACGTCTTCTGGTTCAGTTTCTCCACCACCACACTGCTCTGAGAGAAGCCCTGCAGCAGGGACCTGGGGATCTCAGTAGACATGCTGTCTGGGACGTTCTGGAGAATACTGTCTGGGTTAGGGTTCACTGTGATCAACTGTATGGGGAGAATAGACACCACATTAATCAATCAGTCAACTGTATGGGGAGAATAGACACCACATTAATCAATCAGTCAACTGTATGGGGAGAATAGACACCACATTAATCAATCAGTCA
>NW_024608207.1:20000-25000 GCF_018296145.1 Oncorhynchus tshawytscha
TGTTGTGATAGTGTTACTACTGCAGTGTTGTGGCAGTGTTATGACAGTGTTATGGCAGTGTTGTGGCAGTGTTGTGGCAGTGTTATAACAGTGTTATTGCAGTGTTATGACAGTGTTATGACAGTGTTGTGGCAGTGTTATGGCAGTGTTATGATGGCAGTGTTGTGGCAGTGTTGTGGCAGTGTTGTGGCAGTGTTGTGGCAGTGTGTGGCAGTGTGACAGTGTTGTGGCAGTGTTGTGGCAGTGTTGTGGCAGTGTTACTGCAGTGTTATGGCAGTGTTATGACAGTGTTGTGACAGTGTTGTGACAGTGTTGTGACAGTGTTACTGCAGTGTTATGGCAGTGTTATGGCAGTGTTATGACAGTGTTGTGGCAGTGTTGTGGCAGTGTTGTGGCAGTGTTGTGGCAGTGTTGTGACAGTGTTATCACAGTGTTATGACAGTGTTATGACAGTGTTATCACAGTGTTATGGCAGTGTTATGGCAGTGTTATGGCAGTGTTGTGGCAGTGTTGTGGCAGTGTTGTGGCAGTGTTACTGCAGTGTTATGGCAGTGTTATGACAGTGTTGTGACAGTGTTGTGACAGTGTTGTGACAGTGTTACTGCAGTGTTATGGCAGTGTTATGGCAGTGTTATGGCAGTGTTATGACAGTGTTGTGGCAGTGTTGTGGCAGTGTTGTGGCAGTGTTACTGCAGTGTTATGGCAGTGTTATGACAGTGTTGTGACAGTGTTGTGACAGTGTTGTGACAGTGTTACTGCAGTGTTGTGACAGTGTTGTGACAGTGTTGTGACAGTGTTACTGCAGTGTTGTGGCAGTGTTGTGGCAGTGTTGTGACAGTGTTGTGGCAGTGTTGTGGCAGTGTTATCACAGTGTTATGACAGTGTTATTGCAGTGTTATGACAGTGTTATTGCAGTGTTGTGACAGTGTTGTGGCAGTGTTGTGGCAGTGTTGTGGCAGTGTTGTGGCAGTGTTATCACAGTGTTATGACAGTGTTATTGCAGTGTTGTGACAGTGTTGTGGCAGTGTTGTGGCAGTGTTATCACAGTGTTATGACAGTGTTATTGCAGTGTTATGACAGTGTTATTGCAGTGTTGTGACAGTGTTGTGGCAGTGTTGTGGCAGTGTTAGGGCAGTGTTATTGCAGTGTTGTGACAGTGTTGTGGCAGTGTTGTGGCAGTGTTTTGACAGTGTTATGACAGTGTTGTGACAGTGTTGTGGCAGTGTTATGGCAGTGTTATAACAGTGTTTTGACAGTGTTATGACAGTGTTGTGACAGTGTTGTGGCAGTGTTGTGGCAGTGTTGTGACAGTGTTATGGCAGTGTTGTGACAGTGTGGCAGTGTTGTGGCAGTGTTATCACAGTGTTGTGGCAGTGTTTTGACAGTGTTATGACAGTGTTGTGACAGTGTTGCAGGCAGTGTTATGGCAGTGTTATAACAGTGTTTTGACAGTGTTATGACAGTGTTGTGACAGTGTTGTGGCAGTGTTATGGCAGTGTTATGACAGTGTTATGGCAGTGTTGTGACAGTGTTGTGGCAGTGTTATGACAGTGTTGTGGCAGTGTTAGGGCAGTGTTGTGGCAGTGTTATGGCAGTGTTATGACAGTGTTATGACAGTGTTGTGACAGTGTTATGACAGTGTTATGACAGGTGGTTGACCAGCTGTATCATTCTCTCAGTATTACCAATATAAAGTTCCCCAAACAATGACATCATAGTGAGAATTAAAACTGCTACGTTATCACCACGTACATCACCGGGACCAAGCTTCCTGCCATCCAGGACCTCTATACCGGGCAGTGTCAGAGGAAGGCCTTAACAATTGTCAAAGACTCCAGCCACCCTAGTCATAGACTGCTCTCTCTGCTACCGCACGGCAAGTGGTGCTGGAGTGCCAAGTCTAGGTCCAAGAGGCTTCTAAACAGCTTCTACCCCCAAGACATAACACTCCTGAACAGCTAATCAGATGGCTACCCAGACTATTTGCATTGCCCCCCCGACCCCCCCCCCCACTCCCTCTTTTATACTGCTGCTACTCTCTGTTATCATCTATGCATAGTCACTTTAATAACTCTACCTACATGTACATATTACCTCAATTATCTTGACTCTGTACCCCCTGCACATTGACTCTGTACTGGTACCCCCTGTATATAGCCTCCACATTGACTCTGTACCGGTACCCCCTGTATATAGCCTCCACATTGACTCTGTACCGGTACCCCCTGTATATAGCCTCCACATTGACTCTGTACTGGTACCCCCTGTATATAGCCTCCACAATGACTCTGTACCGGTACCCCCTGTATATAGCCTCCACATTGACTCTGTACCGGTACCTCCCTGTATATAGCCTCCACATTGACTCTGTACTGGTACCCCCTGTATATAGCCTCCACATTGACTCTGTACCGGTACCCCCTGTATATAGCCTCCACATTGACTCTGTACCGGTACCTCCCTGTATATAGCCTCCACATTGACTCTGTACCGGTACCTCCCTGTATATAGCCTCCACATTGACTCTGTACCGGTACCCCCTGTATATAGCCTCCATATTGACTCTGTACTGGTACCTCCTGTATATAGCCTCCACATTGACTCTGTTCCGGTACCTCCTGTATATAGTCTCCACATTGACTCTGTACTGGTATCTCCTGTATATAGCCTCCACATTAACTCTGTACTGGTACCTCCTGTATTCAGCCTCCACATTAACTCTCTACTGGTATCTCCTGTATATAGACTCCACATTAACTCTGTACTGGTACCCCTGTATATAGCCTCCACATTGACTCTGTACTGGTACCCCTGTATATGGTCTCCACATTGACTCTGTACTGGTACCTCCTGTATATAGCCTCCACATTGACTCTGTACTGGTACCTCCTGTATATAGTCTCCACATTGACTCTGTACCTGGTACCCCCTGTATATAGCCTCCACATTGACTCTGTACCGGTACCCCCTGTATATAGCCTCCACATTGACTCTGTACTGGTACCCCCTGTATATAGTCTCCACATTGACTCTGTACCGGTACCCCCTGTATATAGTCTCCACATTGACTCTGTACCGGTACCTCCCTGTATATAGCCTCCACATTGACTCTGTACCGGTACCCCCTGTATATAGCCTCCACATTGACTCTGTACTGGTACCTCCTGTATATAACCTCCACATTGACCCTGTACTGGTACCCCCTGTATATAGCCTCCACATTGACTCTGTACTGGTACCCCCTGTATATAGCCTCCACATTGACTCTGTACTGGTACCTCCCTGTATATAGCCTCCACATTGACTCTGTACCGGTACCCCCCCTGTATATAGCCTCCACATTGACTCTGTACCGGTACCCCCTGTATATAGCCTCCACATTGACTCTATACCGGTACCTCCCTGTATATAGTGTCCACATTGACTCTGTACCGGTACCTCCCTGTATATAGCCTCCACATTGACTCTGTACCGGTACCCCCTGTATATAGTCTCCACATTGACTCTGTACTGGTACCCCCTGTATATAGCCTCCACATTGACTCTGTACTGGTACCCCCTGTATATAGCCTCCACATTGACTCTGTACTGGTACCCCCTGTATATAGTCTCCACATTGACTCTGTACCGGTACCCCCTGTATATAGTCTCCACATTGACTCTGTACCGGTACCTCCCTGTATATAGCCTCCACATTGACTCTGTACCGGTACCTCCCTGTATATAGCCTCCACATTGACTCTGTACCGGTACCTCCCTGTATATAGCCTCCACATTGACTCTGTACCGGTACCTCCCTGTATATAGCCTCCACATTGACTCTGTACCAGTACCTCCCTGTATATAGCCTCCACATTGACTCTGTACCGGTACCTCCCTGTATATAGCCTCCACATTGACTCTGTACCGGTACCTCCCTGTATATAGCCTCCACATTGACTCTGTACCGGTACCTCCCTGTATATAGCCTCCACATTGACTCTGTACCGGTACCTCCCTGTATATAGCCTCCACATTGACTCTGTACCGGTACCTCCCTGTATATAGCCTCCACATTGACTCTGTACCGGTACCTCCCTGTATATAGCCTCCACATTGGCTCTGTACTGGTACCCCCTGTATATAGCCTCCACATTGACTCTGTACCGGTACCCCCTGTATATAGCCTCCACATTGACTCTGTACCGGTACCTCCCTGTATATAGCCTCCACATTGACTCTCTGTACCTGGTACCTCCCTGTATATAGCCTCCACATTGCTCTGTACTGGTACCTCCCTGTATATAGCCTCCACATTGACTCTGTACCGGTACCTCCCTGTATATAGCCTCCACATTGACTCTGTACCGGTACCTCCCTGTATATAGCCTCCACATTGACTCTGTACCGGTACCTCCCTGTATATAGCCTCCACATTGACTCTGTACCGGTACCTCCCTGTATATAGTCTCGCTATAGTTATTTTACTGCTGCTCTTTAAATACTTGTTCCTTTTATTTCTTATTCTTATTCACATTTTTTAAACTACATTGGTTAGGGGCTTGTAAGTAAGCATTTCACTGAAAGGTCTACACCTGTTGTATTCAGCGTGCGTTGTGACAAATACAATTTCATTTGATTTGATCATGGAACATTTAGAGCCAACATGGAGGACGGTTACATAAACTCCATAGACATATCTATGGCTCTGATGGAAACTGGCGGGTCTGTGGCACAAAATGGCTGACCTGAGGTGAGATACGTCCTGATGGTCTCCCTGTACACATCTCTCTCCACAAAGTCGGCAGCGCTGTAGTTATAACTCCCCAGAATTGAGACGCTAAAAAAAAACACAACAACAAAAACAACAAGATCACATTACATCATCACATTACATCATTACATCATTACATCATCACATTACATTACATTACATCATTACATTACATCATTACATTACATCATTACATTACATCATTACATCATTACATTACATCATCACATTACATCATTACATTACA
>NW_024608207.1:30000-53295 GCF_018296145.1 Oncorhynchus tshawytscha
AAAGCATGCTTCTACAGTCTCACGTGACATAGAGCAAGATTTAAGATACACCCTGCACATCAACATCACTACTGACTCAGGGTACATCCCTAATGGCTCCCTATTCCCTACGTAGTGCACTACTTTACCCTAATATACATCCCTATTGGCTCCCTATTCCCTACGTAGTGCACTACTTTAGCCTGAGATACATCCCTGTGTATATACTGTACTCTATATCATCTACTGCATCTTTATGTAATATATGTATCACTAGCCACTTTAACTATGCCACTTTGTTTACATACTCATCTCATATGTATATACTGTACTCGATACCATCTACTGTATCTTGCCTATGCTGCTCTGTACCATCACTCATTCATATATCCTTATGTACATATTCTTTATCCCCTTACACTGTGTATAAGACAGTAGTTTTGGAATTGTTAGTTAGATTACTTGTTGGTTATTACTGCATTGTCGGAACTAGAAGCACAAGCATTTCGCTACCCTCGCATTAACATCTGCTAACCATGTGTATGTGACAAATAAAAATGGATTTGATTTGATTTAATGGCACACTATTCCCTACGTAGTGCACTACTTTAGCCTGAGATACATCCCTAATGGCAACCTATTCCCTACATAGTGCACTACTTGTGACCGTAGTTTATAAGGAATAGGTTGCAATTCGGGACGCAAGCCTAAATCCCCAGTGAAGATCAGTCCGTCTCTTACAGCTGCTGTCCAATGTTGCAGTTCCTCGTTGCGACCACACTGAAGAGGGGGGCGACGTGGAGCGGGGACAGGTTGATCAGCAGTGGGCGGAGCCTGCTCTGAAGCCAGGTGAGTACTTCCTGGTCGCTAACAGAGCGGTCTGATAGGTTCCCGCGTTCAAACACCTGCTGGAGCATGGCTGAACGCACCACCACCGGGAACTTAGACTCTTGACCCTATGGGGAGAGAGGGATGGAGGGTGGGGGGAGAGGGGTGGAGAGAGGGAGGGGAGAGATGCAGGGGAGAGGGGTGGAGAGAGGGATGGAGTGGGGGAGAGAGGGAGGGGAGAGTGGTGGATAGAGAGGGAGGGAGGAAGGGACAGGAAAGGTAAGAGAGGAAGAGGATGGGTAGCAGAGAGAGAGAACAGATAATGGAAGACAGTTGAATTATAGTCCATCTTCAGACCCAAACAAACCTTTTGAACTATTGACAGACAGGATCCCCTCAAATGACAAACTATTGACAGACAGGATCCCCTCAAATGACAGACAGGATCCCCTCAAATGACACCCTATTCCATATTTGTAAACAAATATAATATATATAGGGAATAGGGTGTCATATGGGACAAACCATATAATATCTTGTCTCATGGTGATAAAGACTACACAGACAGACATACATACAGACAGACAGACAGACAGACAGACAGACAGACAGACAGACAGACAGACAGACAGACAGACAGACAGGCAGATGGAGACAGACAGACAGACAGACAGACAGACAGACAGACAGACAGACAGACAGACAGACAGACAGACAGACAGACAGACAGACAGACAGATGAGCTTGTCTCACGGTGATGGAGACTACACAGACAGACAGACAGACAGACAGACAGACAGACAGACAGACAGACAGACAGACAGACAGACAGACAGACAGAGACAGACAGACAGACAGACAGACAGACAGACAGATGAGCTTGTCTCACGGTGATGGAGACTACACAGACAGACAGACAGACAGACAGACAGACAGACAGACAGACAGACAGACAGACAGACAGACAGACAGACAGACAGACAGACAGACAGACAGACAGACAGACAGACAGAGATGAGCTTGTCTCACGGTGATGGAGACTAGACAGACAGACAGACAGACAGACAGACAGACAGACAGACAGACAGACAGACAGACAGACAGACAGACAGACAGACAGACAGACAGACAGACAGACAGATGAGCTTGTCTCACGGTGATGGAGACTACACAGACAGACAGACAGACAGACAGACAGACAGACAGACAGACAGACAGACAGACAGACAGACGGTGAGACAGACAGACAGACAGACAGACAGACAGACAGACAGACAGACAGACAGATGAGCTTGTCTCACGGTGATGGAGACTAGACAGACAGACAGACAGACAGACACAGACAGACAGACTAGACAGACAGACAGACAGACAGACAGACAGACAGACAGACAGACAGACAGACAGACAGACAGACAGACAGACAGACAGACAGACAGACAGACAGAATGATGAGCTTGTCTCACGGTGATGGCCAGAGAGAAGTCAGTGAAGAAGTCAGTGAAGAGGCTGTTGGGTACGTAGTTCATCAGCATGGTGACGTCTGCAGCAGAGCTGAGCTGGTCTGGACTAGAGGACACCTCTGCCAACTGTCTCACTGTGAGCTGGGGCAGGGCCTCCGTCTGCAGCACAGACACAGCTCACATTATAACCACAGACAACATTATTACAGACACTATCACTGTGAGCTGGGGCAGGGCCTCCGTCTGCAGCACACGCACAGCTCACATTATAACCACAGACAACATTATTACAGACACTATCACTGTGAGCTGGTGTAACAGATCCATCTGCAGTACAGACACAACTCTCATTATAACTACAGACAAAACATTATTACAGACACTATCACTGTTAGCTGGTGTAACAGATCCATCTGCAGTACAGACACAACAACAGACATTATTACAGACTATTGCCACAGGACAACAGGACAACAGACAGTTACCACAGAGAAGGTGGCCAGTAGTCTCTGCATGTCCTTGAAGGAGGCGAAGGCAGAGAATCCTCTGAAGTTCTTCAGCAGCCAGTCTCCACTGTTCAGGGTGTCAGAGCTACAGCTGGGGTCTGGGAACACACAGACAACACAATTAGAGAGAACACACAGACAACACATTTAGACAACACAATTAGACAACACATTTAGACAACACATTAGACAACACATTTAGAGAGAACACATTTAGACAACACATTTAGAGAGAACACATTTAGAGTGAACACATTTAGACAACATATTTAGAGAGAACACATTTAGAGAGAACACATTTAGACAACACATTTAGAGAGAACACATTTAGACAACATATTTAGACAACACATTTAGACAACACATTTAGAGAGAACACATTTAGACAACACATTTAGACAACACATTTAGAGAGAACACATTTAGAGAACACATTTAGACAACACATTTAGAGAACACATTTAGACAACACATTTAGACAACACAGTCAGAGAAAAGTCCCTGCTGGTGTTTCAGTGCCTATTCAGTGTCTATTGAAGATCCCATAGTAACTCTCCAGATAACACTTACAGAAGTGTGTTTGTGTTATTTACACAGCAGTTTGACTGACAACGGCTGTGTCTGAAATGGCCCCCTCTTCCCTACAAGGCATTACTTTGGAACAGGTCCTATAGAAAAAGTAATCTGCCCTCTGGCCTTCAGGCCCAGCACTCTATTGGTCAGTAACAGTGTCATTTGATTTGATTTGATTTGATACCTGATGAGGCTCAGTTCTTATTGGTTAGTACCAGCTGTGGCTCAGTTCCTATTGGTCAGTACCGGCTGTGGCTCTGTTCCTATTGGTCAGTACCGGCTGTGGCTCAGTTCCTATTGGTCAGTACCGGCTGTGGCTCAGTTCCTATTGGTCAGTACCTGCTGAGGCTCAGTTCCTATTGGTTAGTACCAGCTGTGGCTCAGTTCCTATTGGTCAGTACCTGGTGAGACTCAGTTCCTATTGGTCAGTACCGGCTGTGGCTCAGTTCCTATTGGTCAGTACCTGCTGAGGCTCAGTTCCTATTGGTTAGTACCAGCTGTGGCTCAGTTCCTATTGGTCAGTACCTGGTGAGACTCAGTTCCTATTGGTCAGTACCTGCTGAGGCTCAGTTCCTATTGGTCAGTACCTGCTGTGTTGTTCCTGGAAAGAAAGACCTCTATGAAGGTAGTATAGACTGATATCTGTCTGGACTGGTCCATGGCTGAGTGGTGGCTGCTCAGGATCTGAACGCTGAGGGAAAAGACAAAGGGGTTAGAGGTTATTATCGCTGCAAAGCAAATCTCTTGGACACAACTCCATCATCTCCACAGTGAAGAGTTGTTGATGCAGCAGACCAGGATTTGGAGATTTATTTTTAAAGTGCAGACAATCTGGTTTAAATCTGAGGATATTTGCATCTGTATCGGGTGAACCGTTTAGAAATTACAACATCTTTTGTACATAGAACATGGTCTGGTAGGTGATATTATAACATCGTCTGGTAGGTGATATTATAACATGGTCTGGTAGGTGGTATTATAACATGGTCTGGTAGGTGATGTTATAACATGGTCTGGTAGGTGATATTATAACATGGTCTGGTAGGTGATATTATAACATGGTCTGGTAGGTGATATTATAACATGGTCTGGTAGGTGATATTATAACATGGTCTGGTAGGTGATATTATAACATGGTCTGGTAGGTGATATTATAACATGGTCTGGTAGGTGATATTATAACATGGTCTGGTAGGTGATATTATAACATGGTCTGGTAGGTGATATTATAACATGGTCTGGTAGGTGATATTATAACATGGTCTGGCAGGTGATGTTATAACATGGTCTGGTAGGTGATGTTATAACATGGTCTGGTAGGTGATATTATAACATGGTCTGGTAGGTGATATTATAACATGGTCTGGTAGGTGATGTTATAACATGGTCTGGTAGGTGATATTATAACATGGTCTGGTAGGTGATATTATAACATGGTCTGGTAGGTGATATTATAACATGGTCTGGTAGGTGATATTATAACATGGTCTGGTAGGTGATATTATAACATGGTCTGGTAGGTGATATTATAACATGGTCTGGTAGGTGATATTATAACATGGTCTGGTAGGTGATATTATAACATGGTCTGGTAGGTGATATTATAACATGGTCTGGTAGGTGATATTATAACATGGTCTGGTAGGTGATGTTATAACATGGTCTGGTTGGTGATGTTATAACATGGTCTGGTAGGTGATATTATAACATGGTCTGGTTGGTGATGTTATAACATGGTCTGGTAGGTGATATTATAACATGGTCTGGTAGGTGATATTATAACATGGTCTGGTTGGTGATATTATAACATGGTCTGGTAGGTGATATTATAACATGGTCTGGTAGGTGATATTATAACATGGTCTGGTAGGTGATATTATAACATGGTCTGGTAGGTGATATTATAACATGGTCTGGTAGGTGATATTATAACATGGTCTGGTAGGTGATATTATAACATGGTCTGGTAGGTGATATTATATTATATATAGTAATGGTTATACATGGTCTGGTAGGTGATATTATATTATATATAGTAATGGTTATACATGGTCTGGTAGGTGATATTATATTATATATAGTAATGGTTATACATGGTCTGGTAGGTGATATTATAACATGGTCTGGTAGGTGATATTATAACATGGTCTGGTAGGTGATGTTATAACATGGTCTGGTAGGTGATATTATAACATGGTCTGGTAGGTGATGTTATAACATGGTCTGGTAGGTGATATTATAACATGGTCTGGTATGTGATATTATAACATGGTCTGGTAGGTGATATTATAACATGGTCTGGTAGGTGATATTATAACATGGTCTGGTAGGTGATATTATAACATGGTCTGGTAGGTGGTATTATAACATGGTCTGGTAGGTGATATTATAACATGGTCTGGTAGGTGATGTTATAACATGGTCTGGTAGGTGATATTATAACATGGTCTGGTAGGTGATATTATAACATGGTCTGGTAGGTGATGTTATAACATGGTCTGGTAGGTGATGTTATAACATGGTCTGGTAGGTGATATTATAACATGGTCTGGTAGGTGATATTATAACATGGTCTGGTAGGTGATGTTATAACATGGTCTGGTAGGTGATATTATAACATGGTCTGGTAGGTGATATTATAACATGGTCTGGTAGGTGATATTATAACATGGTCTGGTAGGTGATATTATAACATGGTCTGGTAGGTGATATTATAACATGGTCTGGTAGGTGATATTATAACATGGTCTGGTAGGTGGTATTATAACATGGTCTGGTAGGTGGTATTATAACATGGTCTGGTAGGTGATATTATAACATGGTCTGGTAGGTGGTATTATAACATGGTCTGGTAGGTGATGTTATAACATGGTCTGGTAGGTGATGTTATAACATGGTCTGGTTGGTGATGTTATAACATGGTCTGGTAGGTGATATTATAACATGGTCTGGTTGGTGATGTTATAACATGGTCTGGTAGGTGATATTATAACATGGTCTGGTAGGTGATATTATAACATGGTCTGGTTGGTGATATTATAACATGGTCTGGTAGGTGATATTATAACATGGTCTGGTAGGTGATATTATAACATGGTCTGGTAGGTGATATTATAACATGGTCTGGTAGGTGATATTATAACATGGTCTGGTAGGTGATATTATATTATATATAGTAATGGTTATACATGGTCTGGTAGGTGATATTATATTATATATAGTAATGGTTATACATGGTCTGGTAGGTGATATTATATTATATATAGTAATGGTTATACATGGTCTGGTAGGTGATATTATAACATGGTCTGGTAGGTGATATTATAACATGGTCTGGTAGGTGATGTTATAACATGGTCTGGTAGGTGATGTTATAACATGGTCTGGTAGGTGATATTATAACATGGTCTGGTAGGTGATGTTATATTATATATAGTAATGGTTATACATGGTCTGGTAGGTGATATTATAACATGGTCTGGTAGGTGATATTATAACATGGTCTGGTAGGTGATGTTATAACATGGTCTGGTAGGTGATATTATAACATGGTCTGGTAGGTGATGTTATAACATGGTCTGGTAGGTGATGTTATATTATAACATGGTCTGGTAGGTGATATTATAACATGGTCTGGTAGGTGGTATTATAACATGGTCTGGTAGGTGATATTATAACATGGTCTGGTAGGTGATATTATAACATGGTCTGGTAGGTGATGTTATAACATGGTCTGGTAGGTGATATTATAACATGGTCTGGTAGGTGATATTATAACATGGTCTGGTAGGTGATATTATAACATGGTCTGGTAGGTGATATTATAACATGGTCTGGTAGGTGATGTTATAACATGGTCTGGTAGGTGATATTATAACATGGTCTGGTAGGTGATGTTATAACATGGTCTGGTAGGTGATATTATAACATGGTCTGGTAGGTGATATTATAACATGGTCTGGTAGGTGATATTATAACATGGTCTGGTAGGTGATATTATAACATGGTCTGGTAGGTGATATTATAACATGGTCTGGTAGGTGATATTATAACATGGTCTGGTAGGTGATATTATAACATGGTCTGGTAGGTGATATTATAACATGGTCTGGTAGGTGATATTATAACATGGTCTGGTAGGTGATATTATAACATGGCCTGGTAGGTGATATTATAACATGGTCTGGTAGGTGGTATTATAACATGGTCTGGTAGGTGGTATTATAACATGGTCTGGTAGGTGATATTATAACATGGTCTGGTAGGTGGTATTATAACATGGTCTGGTAGGTGATGTTATAACATGGTCTGGTAGGTGATGTTATAACATGGTCTGGTTGGTGATGTTATAACATGGTCTGGTAGGTGATATTATAACATGGTCTGGTTGGTGATGTTATAACATGGTCTGGTAGGTGATATTATAACATGGTCTGGTAGGTGATATTATAACATGGTCTGGTTGGTGATGTTATAACATGGTCTGGTAGGTGGTATTATAACATGGTCTGGTAGGTGATATTATAACATGGTCTGGTAGGTGATATTATAACATGGTCTGGTAGGTGATATTATAACATGGTCTGGTAGGTGATATTATAACATGGTCTGGTAGGTGATATTATAACATGGTCTGGTAGGTGATATTATATTATATATAGTAATGGTTATACATGGTCTGGTAGGTGATATTATATTATATATAGTAATGGTTATACATGGTCTGGTAGGTGATATTATATTATATATAGTAATGGTTATACATGGTCTGGTAGGTGATATTATAACATGGTCTGGTAGGTGATATTATAACATGGTCTGGTAGGTGATGTTATAACATGGTCTGGTAGGTGATGTTATAACATTGTCTGGTAGGTGATATTATAACATGGTCTGGTAGGTGATGTTATAACATGGTCTGGTAGGTGATATTATAACCTGGTCTGGTAGGTGATATTATAACATGGTCTGGTAGGTGATGTTATAACATGGTCTGGTAGGTGATGTTATAACATGGTCTGGTAGGTGATATTATAACCTGGTCTGGTAGGTGATATTATAACATGGTCTGGTAGGTGATATTATAACATGGTCTGGTAGGTGATATTATAACATGGTCTGGTAGGTGATATTATATTATATATAGTAATGGTTATACATGGTCTGGTAGGTGATATTATATTATATATAGTAATGGTTATACATGGTCTGGTAGGTGATATTATATTATATATAGTAATGGTTATACATGGTCTGGTAGGTGATATTATAACATGGTCTGGTAGGTAATATTATAACATGGTCTGGTAGGTGATGTTATAACATGGTCTGGTAGGTGATATTATAACATGGTCTGGTAGGTGATATTATAACATGGTCTGGTAGGTGATATTATAACATGGTCTGGTAGGTGATATTATAACATGGTCTGGTAGGTGATATTATAACATGGTCTGGTAGGTGATATTATAACATGGTCTGGTAGGTGATATTATAACATGGTCTGGTAGGTGATATTATAACATGGTCTGGTAGGTGGTATTATAACATGGTCTGGTAGGTGATATTATAACATGGTCTGGTAGGTGATATTATAACATGGTCTGGTAGGTGATGTTATAACATGGTCTGGTAGGTGATATTATAACATGGTCTGGTAGGTGATGTTATAACATGGTCTGGTAGGTGATATTATAACATGGTCTGGTAGGTGATGTTATAACATGGTCTGGTAGGTGGTATTATAACATGGTCTGGTAGGTGATATTATAACATGGTCTGGTAGGTGATATTATAACATGGTCTGGTAGGTGATATTATAACATGGTCTGGTAGGTGATATTATAACATGGTCTGGTAGGTGATATTATAACATGGTCTGGTAGGTGATATTATAACATGGTCTGGTAGGTGATGTTATATTATATATAGTAATGGTTATACATGGTCTGGTAGGTGATATTATAACATGGTCTGGTAGGTGATATTATAACATGGTCTGGTAGGTGATATTATAACATGGTCTGGTAGGTGATATTATAACATGGTCTGGTAGGTGATATTATATTATATATAGTAATGGTTATACATGGTCTGGTAGGTGATATTATATTATATATAGTAATGGTTATACATGGTCTGGTAGGTGATATTATATTATATATAGTAATGGTTATACATGGTCTGGTAGGTGATATTATAACATGGTCTGGTAGGTAATATTATAACATGGTCTGGTAGGTGATGTTATAACATGGTCTGGTAGGTGATATTATAACATGGTCTGGTAGGTGATATTATAACATGGTCTGGTAGGTGATATTATAACATGGTCTGGTAGGTGATATTATAACATGGTCTGGTAGGTGATATTATAACATGGTCTGGTAGGTGATATTATAACATGGTCTGGTAGGTGATATTATAACATGGTCTGGTAGGTGATATTATAACATGGTCTGGTAGGTGGTATTATAACATGGTCTGGTAGGTGATATTATAACATGGTCTGGTAGGTGATATTATAACATGGTCTGGTAGGTGATGTTATAACATGGTCTGGTAGGTGATATTATAACATGGTCTGGTAGGTGATGTTATAACATGGTCTGGTAGGTGATATTATAACATGGTCTGGTAGGTGATGTTATAACATGGTCTGGTAGGTGGTATTATAACATGGTCTGGTAGGTGATATTATAACATGGTCTGGTAGGTGATGTTATAACATGGTCTGGTAGGTGATATTATAACATGGTCTGGTAGGTGATATTATAACATGGTCTGGTAGGTGATATTATAACATGGTCTGGTAGGTGATATTATAACATGGTCTGGTAGGTGATGTTATATTATATATAGTAATGGTTATACATGGTCTGGTAGGTGATATTATAACATGGTCTGGTAGGTGATATTATAACATGGTCTGGTAGGTGATGTTATAACATGGTCTGGTAGGTGATATTATAACATGGTCTGGTAGGTGATATTATAACATGGTCTGGTAGGTGATGTTATATTATAACATGGTCTGGTAGGTGATATTATAACATGGTCTGGTAGGTGGTATTATAACATGGTCTGGTAGGTGATATTATAACATGGTCTGGTAGGTGATATTATAACATGGTCTGGTAGGTGATGTTATAACATGGTCTGGTAGGTGATATTATAACATGGTCTGGTAGGTGATATTATAACATGGTCTGGTAGGTGATATTATAACATGGTCTGGTAGGTGATATTATAACATGGTCTGGTAGGTGATGTTATAACATGGTCTGGTAGGTGATGTTATAACATGGTCTGGTAGGTGATGTTATAACATGGTCTGGTAGGTGATATTATAACATGGTCTGGTAGGTGATATTATAACATGGTCTGGTAGGTGATATTATAACATGGTCTGGTAGGTGATATTATAACATGGTCTGGTAGGTGATATTATAACATGGTCTGGTAGGTGATATTATAACATGGTCTGGTAGGTGATATTATAACATGGTCTGGTAGGTGATATTATAACATGGCCTGGTAGGTGATATTATAACATGGTCTGGTAGGTGGTATTATAACATGGTCTGGTAGGTGGTATTATAACATGGTCTGGTAGGTGATATTATAACATGGTCTGGTAGGTGGTATTATAACATGGTCTGGTAGGTGATGTTATAACATGGTCTGGTAGGTGATGTTATAACATGGTCTGGTTGGTGATGTTATAACATGGTCTGGTAGGTGATATTATAACATGGTCTGGTTGGTGATGTTATAACATGGTCTGGTAGGTGATATTATAACATGGCCTGGTAGGTGATATTATAACATGGTCTGGTAGGTGATATTATAACATGGTCTGGTAGGTGATATTATAACATGGTCTGGTAGGTGATATTATATTATATATAGTAATGGTTATACATGGTCTGGTAGGTGATATTATATTATATATAGTAATGGTTATACATGGTCTGGTAGGTGATATTATATTATATATAGTAATGGTTATACATGGTCTGGTAGGTGATATTATAACATGGTCTGGTAGGTGATATTATAACATGGTCTGGTAGGTGATGTTATAACATGGTCTGGTAGGTGATGTTATAACATGGTCTGGTAGGTGATATTATAACATGGTCTGGTAGGTGATGTTATAACATGGTCTGGTAGGTGATATTATAACCTGGTCTGGTAGGTGATATTATAACATGGTCTGGTAGGTGATATTATAACATGGTCTGGTAGGTGATATTATAACATGGTCTGGTAGGTGATATTATATTATATATAGTAATGGTTATACATGGTCTGGTAGGTGATATTATATTATATATAGTAATGGTTATACATGGTCTGGTAGGTGATATTATATTATATATAGTAATGGTTATACATGGTCTGGTAGGTGATATTATAACATGGTCTGGTAGGTGATATTATAACATGGTCTGGTAGGTGATGTTATAACATGGTCTGGTAGGTGATATTATAACATGGTCTGGTAGGTGATATTATAACATGGTCTGGTAGGTGATATTATAACATGGTCTGGTAGGTGATATTATAACATGGTCTGGTAGGTGATATTATAACATGGTCTGGTAGGTGATATTATAACATGGTCTGGTAGGTGGTATTATAACATGGTCTGGTAGGTGATATTATAACATGGTCTGGTAGGTGATATTATAACATGGTCTGGTAGGTGATGTTATAACATGGTCTGGTAGGTGATATTATAACATGGTCTGGTAGGTGATGTTATAACATGGTCTGGTAGGTGATATTATAACATGGTCTGGTAGGTGATGTTATAACATGGTCTGGTAGGTGGTATTATAACATGGCCTGGTAGGTGATATTATAACATGGTCTGGTAGGTGATGTTATAACATGGTCTGGTAGGTGGTATTATAACATGGTCTGGTAGGTGATATTATAACATGGTCTGGTAGGTGATATTATAACACGGTCTGGTAGGTGATGTTATAACATGGTCTGGTAGGTGATATTATAACATGGTCTGGTAGGTGATGTTATAACATGGTCTGGTAGGTGATATTATAACATGGTCTGGTAGGTGATATTATAACATGGTCTGGTAGGTGATGTTATAACATGGTCTGGTAGGTGATATTATAACATGGTCTGGTAGGTGATATTATAACATGGTCTGGTAGGTGATATTATAACATGGTCTGGTAGGTGATATTATAACATGGTCTGGTAGGTGATGTTATATTATATATAGTAATGGTTATACATGGTCTGGTAGGTGATATTATAACATGGTCTGGTAGGTGATATTATAACATGGTCTGGTAGGTGATGTTATAACATGGTCTGGTAGGTGATATTATAACATGGTCTGGTAGGTGATGTTATAACATGGTCTGGTAGGTGATGTTATATTATAACATGGTCTGGTAGGTGATATTATAACATGGTCTGGTAGGTGGTATTATAACATGGTCTGGTAGGTGATATTATAACATGGTCTGGTAGGTGATATTATAACATGGTCTGGTAGGTGATATTATAACATGGTCTGGTAGGTGATATTATAACATGGTCTGGTAGGTGATATTATAACATGGTCTGGTAGGTGATATTATAACATGGTCTGGTAGGTGATATTATAACATGGTCTGGTAGGTGATGTTATAACATGGTCTGGTAGGTGATATTATAACATGGTCTGGTAGGTGATGTTATAACATGGTCTGGTAGGTGATATTATAACATGGTCTGGTAGGTGATATTATAACATGGTCTGGTAGGTGATATTATAACATGGTCTGGTAGGTGATATTATAACATGGTCTGGTAGGTGATATTATAACATGGTCTGGTAGGTGATATTATAACATGGTCTGGTAGGTGATATTATAACATGGTCTGGTAGGTGATATTATAACATGGTCTGGTAGGTGATATTATAACATGGCCTGGTAGGTGATATTATAACATGGTCTGGTAGGTGGTATTATAACATGGTCTGGTAGGTGGTATTATAACATGGTCTGGTAGGTGATATTATAACATGGTCTGGTAGGTGATATTATAACATGGTCTGGTAGGTGATGTTATAACATGGTCTGGTAGGTGATGTTATAACATGGTCTGGTTGGTGATGTTATAACATGGTCTGGTAGGTGATATTATAACATGGTCTGGTTGGTGATGTTATAACATGGTCTGGTAGGTGATATTATAACATGGTCTGGTAGGTGATATTATAACATGGTCTGGTAGGTGATATTATAACATGGTCTGGTAGGTGATATTATAACATGGTCTGGTAGGTGATATTATATTATATATAGTAATGGTTATACATGGTCTGGTAGGTGATATTATATTATATATAGTAATGGTTATACATGGTCTGGTAGGTGATATTATATATATATAGTAATGGTTATACATGGTCTGGTAGGTGATATTATAACATGGTCTGGTAGGTGATATTATAACATGGTCTGGTAGGTGATGTTATAACATGGTCTGGTAGGTGATGTTATAACATGGTCTGGTAGGTGATATTATAACATGGTCTGGTAGGTGATGTTATAACATGGTCTGGTAGGTGATATTATAACATGGTCTGGTAGGTGATATTATAACATGGTCTGGTAGGTGATATTATAACATGGTCTGGTAGGTGATATTATAACATGGTCTGGTAGGTGATATTATATTATATATAGTAATGGTTATACATGGTCTGGTAGGTGATATTATATTATATATAGTAATGGTTATACATGGTCTGGTAGGTGATATTATATTATATATAGTAATGGTTATACATGGTCTGGTAGGTGATATTATAACATGGTCTGGTAGGTGATATTATAACATGGTCTGGTAGGTGATGTTATAACATGGTCTGGTAGGTGATATTATAACATGGTCTGGTAGGTGATATTATAACATGGTCTGGTAGGTGATATTATAACATGGTCTGGTAGGTGATATTATAACATGGTCTGGTAGGTGATATTATAACATGGTCTGGTAGGTGATATTATAACATGGTCTGGTAGGTGATATTATAACATGGTCTGGTAGGTGATATTATAACATGGTCTGGTAGGTGATATTATAACATGGTCTGGTAGGTGATGTTATAACATGGTCTGGTAGGTGATATTATAACATGGTCTGGTAGGTGATGTTATAACATGGTCTGGTAGGTGATATTATAACATGGTCTGGTAGGTGATGTTATAACATGGTCTGGTAGGTGGTATTATAACATGGTCTGGTAGGTGATATTATAACATGGTCTGGTAGGTGATGTTATAACATGGTCTGGTAGGTGATATTATAACATGGTCTGGTAGGTGATATTATAACATGGTCTGGTAGGTGATATTATAACATGGTCTGGTAGGTGATATTATAACATGGTCTGGTAGGTGATGTTATATTATATATAGTAATGGTTATACATGGTCTGGTAGGTGATATTATAACATGGTCTGGTAGGTGATATTATAACATGGTCTGGTAGGTGATGTTATAACATGGTCTGGTAGGTGATATTATAACATGGTCTGGTAGGTGATGTTATAACATGGTCTGGTAGGTGATGTTATATTATAACATGGTCTGGTAGGTGATATTATAACATGGTCTGGTAGGTGATATTATAACATGGTCTGGTAGGTGATATTATAACATGGTCTGGTAGGTGATATTATAACATGGTCTGGTAGGTGATGTTATAACATGGTCTGGTAGGTGATGTTATATTATAACATGGTCTGGTAGGTGATATTATAACATGGTCTGGTAGGTGATATTATAACATGGTCTGGTAGGTGATATTATAACATGGTCTGGTAGGTGATATTATAACATGGTCTGGTAGGTGATGTTATAACATGGTCTGGTAGGTGATATTATAACATGGTCTGGTAGGTGATATTATAACATGGTCTGGTAGGTGATATTATAACATGGTCTGGTAGGTGATATTATAACATGGTCTGGTAGGTGATATTATAACATGGTCTGGTAGGTGATATTATAACATGGTCTGGTAGGTGATGTTATAACATGGTCTGGTAGGTGATATTATAACATGGTCTGGTAGGTGATATTATAACATGGTCTGGTAGGTGATATTATAACATGGTCTGGTAGGTGATATTATAACATGGTCTGGTAGGTGATATTATAACATGGTCTGGTAGGTGATATTATAACATGGTCTGGTAGGTGATATTATAACATGGTCTGGTAGGTGATATTATAACATGGTCTGGTAGGTGATATTATAACATGGTCTGGTAGGTGATATTATAACATGGTCTGGTAGGTGATATTATAACATGGTCTGGTAGGTGATATTATAACATGGTCTGGTAGGTGATATTATAACATGGTCTGGTAGGTGATATTATAACATGGTCTGGTAGGTGATGTTATAACATGGTCTGGTAGGTGATATTATAACATGGTCTGGTAGTGATGATGGTCTGGTAGGTGATATTATAACATGGTCTGGTAGGTGATATTATAACATGGTCTGGTAGGTGATATTATAACATGGTCTGGTAGGTGATATTATATTATATTAGTAATGGTTATAACATGGTCTGGTAGGTGATATTATATTATATATAGTATGGTTATACATGGTCTGGTAGGTGATATTATAACATGGTCTGGTAGGTGATATTATAACATGGTCATGGTAGGTGATATTATAACATGGTCTGGTAGGTGATATTATAACATGGTCTGGTAGGTGATATTATAACATGGTCTGGTAGGTGATATTATAACATGGTCTGTAGGTGATATTATAACATGGTCTGGTAGGTGATATTATAACATGGTCTGGTAGATTATATTATATACAGTAACGTTAATACGTACGTGGTCTGGTAGGTGGAGCAGCTGAAGTTCTTGGTGCCGAGGCAGGACAGGAAGTCAGTGGAGACGGCAGGTAGGAAGGGACGCAGTCTGGTGTTGAACCAGAGGTTGATGATTTTCTCATCTCTGAGACTAGCCAGGCTGAAGCTGTCTAGCCTTACCTCTCGTATAGCATCCAGGGCCTGGGACACTGCTGGAGAGCTGGGGTCTAGTGTCTGGAGAACATGGTTTAAAAATAAACAACGATTTCACGATCAGGAAATGACTGAATGTCGGCGTTCACAATAATATGTGGGACCCTGGCAGATCTACTGGTAGTATGAAAATAATGTCTCCTTTTCTTTGTAGGAAAATACAACCAAAGAAAAGCCAGATCAAAAGTGGAGACCTACATACAGTAATAATTAGTCATTTATATGTACAGATTAAGTGTGATATGAATAGATAAAGAGTTTTATCTCACGGTGTTGGAGAAGAGATCCAGGGCTGAGTTCAGGACCACCGAGACCTTAGAGAAGAACAGCTTCCAGATCTGTGCTGAGTGGCTGGTGTTACCAGACAGCTTACACTTCAACAGGCTCACCAAGTTTTCCGATGTCAACATAGACAGCTGGAGGGTAAAGAAGGGACAGAAAGAGAAAAAACATGTACAATATCATATAATATATATAATATATATATATATATAATAATAATAATACATGAGATTTATATATCTAATAATATATAATAATAATATATAATAATAATATATAATAATAATATATAATAATATATATAATAATAATATATAATAATATAATAATAATAATATAATAATAATAATAATACATGAGATTTATATATCTAATAATATATAATAATAATATATAATAATATATAATAATAATATATAATAATAATAATAATAATATATATAATATATATAATAATATATAATAATAATAATACATGAGATTTATATATCTAATAATATCTAATAATAATATATAATATATAATTATAATAATATATGAGATTTATATATCTAATAATATATAATAATAAATAATAATATATAATAATATATATCTAATAATATATAATAATAATATATAATATATAATTATAATAATATATGAGATTAATATATCTAATAATATAATAATAATAATAATATATAATATATATATAATAATATCTAATAATAATATATAATGTATAATTATAATAATATATGAGATTTATATATCTAATAATATATATAATAATAATAATATATAATAATATATATAATAATATCTAATAATAATATATAATATGTAATTATAATAATATATGAGATTTATATATCTAATAATATATAATAATAATATATAATATATAATTATAATAATACATGAGATTTATATATCTAATAATATATAATAATAATATATAATATATAATTATAATAATACATGAGATTTATATATCTAATAATATATAATAATAATAATAATATATAATAATATATAATTATATATAATAATAATAATACATGAGATTTATATATCTAATAATATATAATAATAATATATAATAATAATAATAATACATCGCTTTTCAAGGACCCAGAGACGCTTTACAGTAGAGAGCAAAGAAACAAGAAAACAAACAAAAAGTCAGACCAAATCAAAAAACAAGAACATCTGTGTCACTTCTGCGGTGGTTCAACTAGAAAAAATAATAATAATAATTGAACAGAAACGTGACAGTTGTGAAGAATTCTTCGTACCGAGCCACAAGCGTAAACATCGACGCCGAAATCACAGAGGACTCCGCTGATCTGCCCGTTGTCAAGGCGACCCTGTAGAGCAGTGCTGAAGGAATCAACAACAGATATTCAGATGGTTGTTGGACATATGATGGAAAGAGGAGGCGTGAAAAGCAGCATTAGAAAAGGTTTGATACCATGTCACCAATTAACGCAAATTAACAGATGTTGTTGTTGTTGTTTTTGTTTAAACGTTTAAACACAAAACAAACAGAAGCAAACAGAAATGATCTTTGAATAACTCACCTGTTGACACCCGCACAAACCTTTGTCTCTGTAAACAATACGTCACGAACAATTAGTTATTTCTGAATAATAATCAATGGAATGCAAGGAATTATTGATCACTATGAAATCAATTGAATAAGATAATAATCAATGTTTGGTGAATTAATATATATATATATATATATATATATATATATATATATATATATATATATATATATATCACACAATATATCTTACCATTAACTGGGGTGACATTGCACTGAGGAAAGATGAAATATAATGAGTTCCAATCTGCTTTGCAGTGTCCAGATAAATCACACAGTCACATCAGCCTGTAAGACAGAACTCAAACCAGATACTCACCTCTCCACTGTATACAATGCAACCTGTGAGGGGGAAAATAAAACATGTAAGATGTCAGGCAGTAAAGGTGATTCTTCATAACATGTTTAACACGAAGAAAAATAAATAAAATAAATACGGGCCAGAATACTCTGGAACCAATACGGTGCTCCCTAAGGGTCCTGTTCAATATACGGGCCAGAATACTCTGGAACCAATACGGTGCTCCCTAAGGGTCCTGTTCAATATACGGGCCAGAATACTCTGGAACCACGGTGCTCCCTAAGGGTCCTGTTCAATATACGGGCCAGAATACTCTGGAACCTACGGTGCTCCCTAAGGGTCCTGTTCAATATACGGGCCAGAATACTCTGGAACCAATACGGTGCTCCCTAAGGGTCCTGTTCAATATACGGGCCAGAATACTCTGGAACCAGTGGTGCTCCCTAAGGGTCCTGTTCAATATACGGGCAGAATACTCTGGAACCAATACGGTGCTCCCTAAGGGTCCTGTTCAATATACGGTCCTGTTCAATATACGGGCCAGAATACTCTGGAACCAATACGGTGCTCCCTAAGGGTCCTGTTCAATATATGGGCCAGAATACTCTGGAACCAATACGGTGCTCCCTAAGGGTCCTGTTCAATATACGGGCCAGAATACTCTGGAACCAATACGGTGCTCCCTAAGGGTCCTGTTCAATATACGGGCCAGAATACTCTGGAACCTACGGTGCTTAAGGGTCCTGTTCAATATACGGGCCAGAATACTCTGGATTCTCAATCAGAGGCAGGGTCCTGTTCAATATGTCTCAGAATACTCTGGAACCAATACGGTGCTCCCTAAGGGTCCTGTTCAATATACGGGCAGAATACTCTGGGTGATTGTGCTCCCTAAGGGTCCTGTTCAATATACGGGCCACCATACTCTGGAACCAATACGGTGCTCCCTAAGGGTCCTGTTCAATTACGGGCCAGAATACTCTGGAACCAATACGGTGCTTCAGGGTCCTGTTCAATAGTATTGCACGACACAGGAAATAGACTCAGCCAATTGAATCCAGTGTTGTTGATGAAAACCCTCTCTCACCTGATGGGACGGGAAGAAGCCGTCTTGCTGGAGGTGAGGGCGGACTCTATCTCCATGGTAACAGTGGGTACGGCCTGGTCCAGTCTGGCGAAACTAAATAAACAACAACAACAACAACAACAACAGGAGAGTTTTTAAGTTCTATTTTGACATGGGTATATCCCAAGTGGCACCCTATTCTGGTTACATATGTCACGTTCTGACCTTAGTTCTTTTGTTATGTCTTTGTTTTAGGTTGGTCAGGGCGTGAGTTGGGGTGAGTTGCACTACATAGGGAATAGGGTGCCATTCTGGTCAAAAGTAGTGCACTATGTAGGGAATAGGGTGCCATTCTGATCAAAAGTAGTGCACTATGTAGGGAATAGGGAGCCAAAAAGTAGTGCACTATGTAGGGAATAGGGTGCCATTTCCGACACAAAATTGGTCATTCATGGGATGTCCTCATGGGATGTCTTCACGTGGAAGAGATGCAGTTGTCATTAGAAACATCTATGGTAGGAAGACCAATCAAAAACGCATCTTTTGACCAATGGGTAAAATAATTGTGGAGATACGCTTTTAACAAAAACAATGTACAAAAACAATGGTCAAAACCTGATGTGCAGATGAAGTCGGAGGTTTACATACATTTAGGTTGGAGTCATTAAATCTCGTTTTTCAACCACTCCACAAATGTCCTGTTAACAAACTATAGTTTTGGCAAGTCGGTTAGGACATCTACTTTGTGCATGACACAAGTAATTTTTCCAACAATTGTTTACAGACAGATTATTTAACTTATAATTCACTGTATCACCATTACAGTGGGTCAATATAAAACAATATTGAGGTAAGATAGAAATCGACCTTTCAGCTGGACAATAACCTAAAACACAAAGCCAAATCTACACTGGAGTTCCTTACCAAGAACACGGTAAATGTTCCCTTGAGGCCGAGTTCCAGTGTTTTGTTGTTAAATCTGCTTGAAAATCTAAGGCAACACCTGAAAATGGTTGTCTAGCAACGATCAACAAACAACTAGAATTTTTTTTTAAAGAATAATGGGCACATGTTGCCCAATCCAGGTGTGGAAAGCTCTGAGAGACTTACCCAGAAAGACTCACAGCTGTAATCACTACCAATCCAGGTGTGGAAAGCTCTTAGAGACTTACCCAGAAAGACTCACAGCTGTAATCACTACCAATCCAGGTGTGGAAAGCTCTTAGAGACTTACCCAGAAAGACTCACAGCTGTAATCGCTGCCAAAGGTGATTCTAACATGTATTGGCTCAGAGGGGTTGAATACTTATCTAATCAAGATACTGTATATCAGTGTTTTGTTTTTCATAATTTTTGGGGACAAATGTTGGAATTTTTTCATCCACTTTGACATTACAGAGTATTCTGTGCAGATCGTTGACAGAAAAAAAAATGACAATGAAATCTATTTTAAATTCCACTTTGTAACACAGCAAAATGTGGGAAAAGTCAAGGGGTGTGAATCCTTTCTGAAGACACTGTATTAGGTTACAAACCTGTTTGGATATAATGTTAATTATACGTTAGAGAAAGACCCCACTGAACGATTCAGAATATAAAGAATCATATTTTTCTCGGTAAAATGTTTTTTCGTAACATAAGAAAGATACATTTTTATCACCGAAGCACGTTTTCACCCATTCTGAGCAGAGTGGGTGGACACCCTATCTATGGGTACAGTACTACTTACATGATCTTGTAGGAGGCACAAGGGATATTTTCCTAAAGACAGAAAAAGTTTAAGGTTAGTATTTGGTTTGAATCCATGATTATCTGTAAGACTGTATTTTTGTAGACAAGGACAGACGAGAGATGTACCTGTTTGGTCAGGCTGACAAGTTGTTGCAGGAACTCAGGGAGTCTCCTCTCCTTTGGTGACTCAGTCAGGTAGTCAAACACTGTGTTGATGATGACATCTTTCCCTGGAAGACCAGGAAGTGGCAACACCACCAGCTCTGCTGTCTGCTTTGGAGAGAGAACCTCCAGGGATGACAACTGGAAGGGAGGAGACAAGAAGGTTATCAATACTTGGTAAGGACAAATATCTACGAATAATCATTGTGGCGTAGTCGGCAAAAAACGAGACCTAATAAACCAAAAATTCTCTATCAGATGAGTCAAAGACATACATGTTTCTGATATAGAGACTCAGGTTTCTATAATTTTTTTCCAATAGGGCATCAAAACACCCCTTTAACACATTACACAGACAAATATCTATGCATAATTGTGATGGCGTAGTCGGCAGAAAGTGAGACGTACAGGAGAGAAGTCTGTGTTGAGTTTCAACAGGTCGCTGAGGGACACCAGGACTGAAAACCGCCCCAGGTTCTTCTGCAGCCAGTCCACACTGCTGTTAGAGTTGGACACACAGCCAGAGTCTGGAGGGAAGGGGGGTTATTAACATACAGACATAAACATCAAAACACAAACATTCAATTGGTCGAAACCAAATATGCAGGTCTACATTGTAGAATGTTTTTATATATCACTAACTATAAACAGGAAGATGAGCATGCAATAAAATGCAAATTAATTACTTAAAAATCATACAATGAGATTTTCTGGATTTTTGTTTTAGATTCCGTCTTTCACAGTTGAAATGTACCTATGATAAAAAATTACAGACCTCTACATGCTTTGTAAGTAGGGAAACCTGCAAAATCGTCAGTGTATCAAATACTTGTTCTCCCCACTGTATATGCATATTATACAGCCTTAGACTCAGCAAGGGAGTACCCCAAGGCTCAATCCTAGGCCCCAAGCTCTTCTCAATTTACATCAACAACAAAGCTCAGGCAGTAGGAAGCTCTCTCTCATCCATTTATATGCAGATGATAGTCTTATACTCAGCTGGCCCCTCCCTGGATTTTGTGTTAAACACTCTACAACAAAGCTTTCTTAATGTCCAACAAGCTTTCTCTGCCCTTAGCCTTGTTCTGAACACCTCCAAAACAAAGGTCATGTGGGTTGGTAAGAAGAATGCCTCTCTTCCCACAGGTGTGATTACTACCTCTGAGGGTTTAGAGCTTGAGGTAGTCACCTCATACAAGTAGTTGGGAGTATGGCTAGACGGCGCACTGTCCTTCTCTCAGCACATATCAAAGCTGCAGGCTAAAGTTAAATCTAGACTTGGTTTCCTCTATTGTAATCACTCCTTTTTCACCCCACCTGCCAAACTAACCCTGATTCAGATGACCATCCTACCCATGCTAGATTACGGAGACTTCATTTTATAGATCAGTAGGTAAGGGTGCTCTCGGCGGCTAGATGTTCTTTACCATTCGGCCATCAGATTTGCCACCAATGCTCCTTACAGGACACATCACCGCACTCTATACTCCTCTGTAAACTGGTCATCTCTATATACCTGCCGCCGCAAGACACACTGTGTTGTCTCTCTTGTTGTCATGAGTGTTTTGTCCTATATTTATATAGTATTTATTTGTTATTTTTAATCCCAGGCCCCCGTCCCCGCAGGAGGCCTTTTGCCTTTTGGTAGCCTGTCATTGTAAATAAGAGTTTGTTCTTAACTGACTCGTTAAATAAAAGTTCAATAAAAAGATAATAAACAAC